>NW_028270151.1:21540366-21690921 GCF_037043375.1 Chiloscyllium plagiosum | reverse complement strand
CAAAGTTAGGGCCACTGGGCAGTAGTCATTGAGACATGCTGCATGAGCCTTCTTAGGCACAGGGATGATGTTGGCCCTCTTGAAACAGGCAGGGACAGTGGCCTGTTGCAGGGACAGGTTGAAGATGTCCGAGACGACCTCTGCCAGTTGATCTGCACATGCTCTAATCGCGTTCCTTGGTTTCACACAAAGTAAAACTGATCTGACCTCTGATGCAGTGATTGTTCGAATAGGTTTGTCAGGACTTGTTGGAATATGTATTACCCCTCCACTGAAATTCTGCTCAGAGCAAGCATAGAAGGCGTTGACACGATCTGGGAGGGATAGTCATCCTCTGCTATGTTGCTATTGGGAAGGAAAAAGTGACAGTTTATTGGGATTGGACGTTATGTGCAGTAATCAAACGGGCTACCATCTTATAGTATGACTTTTTGCAATCTCTTCACAACGCGGCGTCATAGTGACTTCTTAGACAGCAATTAGATTCATTTCCACAAAGAACAGTTTTGTCCCAATGGGAATTGCTACAATGGGGGATCAAATGACTAAATATTATGTCCGATGGAATGTTTCACAAGAATATAGAAGTGATTTGAAAAACACTTCACGGCAATTAGCTGCCACCTTTCGACGTTTATTGCACCAAAGCAACTTTAGGGAGATGACAGTTTTCTATTGTGTCTGAAAGGACATGTCGCTATTATAAGTGGAAGACTTTAATGTAACCACGCATTCTCTGTGCTACTTTTGATTTTTCAGTTTAACTTAGAATTAACTTCCGTTTCTCTCGAAGACATGCGAGATGTCTTACCCGTTACTAACACTCGCAACATCAGGTGCCTTGCGCTCTCGTAGGAACTGCTGAAGTTCCATTGCAAAAAAAATTACTCTGCTGGGAGTTAAACATACACCAAATTTTAATCGTTATGAATTTATTTGCAGTCTAATTGTCTAACACGTGGTTGTGACACAGTGTCACCAAAGGATTTCTCCCCATATATGGGTTCCTCAGATCACAGTTAGAAATCACCTGGTGACTGGCCCTTTGAGCGAAAACAATGGCTCTATTTCTGACTTTCCTATTGCTAGCTGCAGTCCCAGCGCGGGGAACCCAAGAAACACTATGTAAACGTCGAGCAAAGCACAGTTTACCTGCTCTTTCTGGGGACGGAGACATCATTTTGGGTGGAATATTTACTGTGCATTTAGAAGCGATTCAGAACCTTCCTTCATTCACCATCACTCCACCTGAATCAGAGTGCCGAAAGCAAGTTTAGTTTTGTCGTGAACAAGTCTCGTTGCATATTCCGTACAATTTGCAAGACCATCACCAATCCGATATATGATGCCGAATTAAGTGGTTTATTATCATCCAGTGAGTCAAATAGGATGATCTTTGGCCTACAGTCCAATTAGTTTCAGACGATTCGATTCAGAAATTGATTTTCTCAGAAGGACCATCCTTCATTTATTAAACATCCATTCACTTTGTGCGGCAGCGTTTGTGATATTGGAACTTGTGGAGTAGGTTTATGCGTCTATCTGTAATTTTAACCTGAATAAGGATTGCAGGGCCAAAATGGAAAATGTCCATCACGTTCATGCCGCTCAGTTTAAGGTGGAATAGCGACCTTTTTAGGGCGTTAGATCTTGAAATACGTTGAAACAAAAAAGCCCACTGGTGTCTACAAAGCTGCTACCAATCATTAAATATTTATGTTGGCAGTTTTGTCACTTTCTCAATAGACTACGTTTTAAAGCATGTATTTCTCCCCTTTGACCTTTGTATGGAAACGTTGCGAGGTATTTTTGAAATCATTTAAAGTAATCTCGGCTCAGTTACACGGTGTATAGACCCCGACGAAATAATGTTGCACTTAATTTATACAGATTCTCCTTTGTCTTCGTGACGTGTGCTAAATTAGTGCTTAAGAGTTGCATAACTCGAGGTGCGCTAAGTGGCGGTGGCACTTATAATCAAATCTTATCACTGCAATCTTACGTACTTGTTCAACATAAATTTGTATTAACAAAAGATAATCAAAATAATTCTAATTTAACCAATGTCATTTTCATTACAGCACCTTTTCAGATATATTTGTTTAATCCAGCGTTAAATCCATCACGCGAATTCCAACTTGCGCTTGAATGGTGTTTCAGATATTATCTGTAATTTTAAAAAAAAATTTAAAAAATCTAAAAGTCGTCACTTCTTTGTTTTTTATTGCTAGAATGTTTTTTTCTCACAAGTATGAAAATATCCTGCATTTATAATGTTCTGCAATGCCTGCGTTAATGTTCACACCTTTTCTGTATTGTGTAGTTTTCACTTATCAAGCTTCCGCCTGATGCTGACCATGATATATGCCATTGAGGAAATAAATCGCAATAAAAACTTGCTTCCGAATACAACTCTGGGATATAAAATCTATGATGATTGCTCGTCATCCGCGGTTGCGTCCAAAGCTGCGCTCGCTCTGGTCACCAGTGAAGAACAACGAATGAATTTCACTCAATGTGAAGCTTCCAACGTAGCGGCCATTGTTGGCTGTGACATCTCCACATCTTCAATCGTGGCGGCAAGGGTAATCGGACCTCTTGGCATTCCCATGGTAATGCGTCATATATCTGACTGCTTTCTTATTAGGCTGCATGGTATTGGTCAGTTTGCGATGGTCAAACAAACGAGGAAGCAAAATCGTAGCTTAGAGACGTTTCTACGCTGTGTCATTTAACGCGCTCCACGAATTGCTATGACCCCCAAGGGTATTTCAAATAGAGGAAAACATTTTCTCCCTTTCCGCACTGGGCAGGGTTGAGAAGCCCATAGTCCAAATGGACTTCCAAAAGTCGATTAATGAAGTGACACATAAATATTATTGAGAAATTTGAATCTCGTGGGCTTAAAAGGGCAGGAAAGGAGCTGAAAGTTTGAAGACAGACGGTAGTGATTGTGTGTCAGAATGACCGGAAATGTGCAGTGGAATCCCTCAGAGGTCACTGTCACGTTCAGAACACAGTTTCAATGTTTGCGAGTGAAGCGAAGCTCGGGCACTTAAATGTGCGTGTGACATTAAGCTTCAGGATGAGTTCCACGGACTTGTGAAGTGGGAAGGCACAGTGAAAAAACGACATTGAATACAAAGTAGCGCGAAGTGTGAGGCCATGGGATTCGGTAGGGAGAATGAAGAAAGAAATCTAAGTCAATGGTGCAATCACGTGTACATGCCAGCTGAACGGAGAAGCCTTTGAATGTGGCGGGACACGGTTGAGATGTCTGACTTATAGGAGGCAGCCAAGGTGGATTGGCCAAGCTAAATTGTCTGTGGTGTCCGGGAATGCGCAAATTAGGTGAATTAGCCATGGTAAATGCGGGGTTACCGGGATAAGGTGGGGTGGTGGGTCTGGGTGACTCGATGGGCCGAATGGCCTCTATCTGCACTGAAGGGATTCTATTATTCTATCCTGGGCTCCACAAGTTAGCGGAAGGATACCGTATCGCTTTACCAGAATGATATCAATGGTGAATTACAATTACCGAGACAGACGAGATGCAAAGGGATTATTCTCCCGAAAGCAGAGGCAGGTGAGAGATTGGATGCTAATGAAGCAAATTTTATACTAGGTGATCAAGAAGAAAGCAGCAAATTTGATATAAAACAGGCTAAGAACGGAAAGCGAGAAGATATGGTAGGGATTGCTATTCAAACTGACGAAGTGTTTCCAGCATCTTCCATTGCGGTCAGTTTTCTTATCACTGCTCTTCGTAATCTGTAAGCAAAATAAAACTTTGTCATCAGGACATAATTTCGAATCTTGCACAACGAATGCGTCCACATATTCAAATGTTTGACGGTGCTATAAAATTGAGAGGTTGTCTTAAAACTGACGGGGAATGGTAGAAAGTGAGGACTGCAGATGCTGGAGGTCAGTGTCGACAGTGTGGCGCTGGCAAAACACAACAGGTCAGGCGGCATCCGAGGAGCAGGAGAATCGACGTTTCGGGCATAAGCCCTTCATCAGGAATCAGCAATGACGGGGAATGGTTCATTATAGGTGGAATCTAATACTGTAAAACAATGATATTGTTTCAAAAGGGCGTTAAGCTGAGGGTAAATTGAAAGAGTTAAAGAAGGGTTGCCTACTTTCGATTAGAAGTTGTTTTAGTTTAAAAAAAAAGTTATGGGCAGAACTAAAACAGTACAGATGCAGGATAAGGACAGGAAACAGCTGGGCCATGCAATCAACATCCATAAAAGCAACGTCTGATGAATGGGAAGTGAGTAAACCAACATTGGGAAATCTGGTGAGCATAAATGATCAGACTCAGAATACGGAGCATGGGAAACACAGCTGAGAACTGCGGGGTTTTTGCAGAGTTGAGTCTGAGACTGTGAAGCCTGGCTGCCCTTGCAGTCGATCAAATCGATTGTAATTTGCACCTAAGCTTTCTAGTGATTTGTCAAGTTAAATAACAACATTTACAAGATGATGATTACGTCATTTACAAGAGGATTTTGTTCAATTCTGAGCATCACAATTTAGGAATATTGTCAAGAATTTGGAGGGGACGCTAGGGAATGTGGCTTTAATAATGTGGATAGAATAGAGACTGTGGGGTTGTTCTTAGACCAGAAAAGACGGATAGGAGAATACATCGACAGTAAATGGGAAAAACCTTCCAGTGACAGGAGGGTGGACACCCAAAAGGTGGTTCACAAGAGGACGAGAAACATATGAAGAATTGCTTTCCTTACAGAGAGTTGTTGTGAATTGGAATGGACGGTCGATGAAGCAGATTAAGTAGCATTTTCAAAGGGAGAGCGGTAGTCGATCGATGGACTGAATGACCTGCTTTAAGTGCTGTATCATGCTGTGATGTAATTGACAATTTCGCGTATGTATGTAGTCGCAGGGACGAGCAGTGAAAAAAAAACATTGTTAGTCAAAGGTTGTTTCATAAATTCCTATTGTATGAACCATAATCCTACAAATTAGTGGCAACTGTGCCGGGAAGCTTGCAATAACGCAGATTTCGTACGTAACTAAATCGTGCTGGGTGAACACGTTCCTAGTACACAGCGTTAAAATCTATTCATTTTTTGTACAGGTCAGCTACTACTCGACATGTTCCTGTCTCAGCGATAAGCAAGAATATCCCACGTTTTTTAGAACGATACCAAGTGATAACTATCAATCGAAACTTCTCGCTGAATTGGTGAAAACCTTCGGCTGGAAATGGATTGGCACAATTAGAAGTAACATCGATTACGGTAATTTTGGAATGCAAGCATTCGTCGAACAGGTCCGTAAAACCGGCGTTTGCATCGCCTACTCTGAATCATTTTACAGGACCGACCCAGCTGAGAAAATCAGCAAAATAGTGCAGGTGATCAAACAGGCCACCACAAAAGTCGTGGTAGCTTTTGTTGATACTGGAGATATGCGAGTTTTACTTCAGGAAATTTGGCGTCAAAACGTAACAGGCATACAGTGGATTGGGAGTGAAGGATGGGTTACGGAACAATTACTCCCGCCTGAAGAAAGTGCAAGATTTCTGACTGGGACAATCGGCGTAGCAACCCCGAGAACAGAGATAGCTGAGCTCAGAGATTATCTCCTTAAAGTGCATCCCTCTAAATTTGGTGGGAGCATTTTGGTGAAGGAGTTTTGGGAGAAGGTATTTGCGTGCAATTTGACAAAGCACAGCAGTGTTGCATTTCGAATGCGGCAGTGCACCGGAATGGAACAGTTGGATGGGTTAGAAAATGCTTACCTTCCAGCGATAATGGACGGAAGTTCCTACCATGTGTACAAAGCGGTCTATGCTGTCGCTCATGCACTTGACGATATGCTAAACTGTGAAGAAGGCTATGGTCCATTTAGGAATAATACATGTGCTCACATTTCAAACTTTGAACCCTGGCAGGTAAGAAAACGCGTGCACTTCATTTTAATTCGATCCCTTTGAGTCAGTGTTCGGAACAGAGAGACTGCATTGTAAATCTGAAGGGGTTATTATTCCCAGCATGAGTAAATAAACAGTCAACAGGCAAACTTCATTGATTTATTTCATGGTGCTGACTAACCATTCCCGTCATAAGAAAATAGGAATGAAAATGAATGTATGTATTGTCTATGTTGATGGTAACCGGAATGACCCTGGATTATTTATCCAAAGGCCTAACTAAGCTTTGGAGACATGTTTTTGAATCAATTAATAAACCTGAAATTAAAAACTAATCTAATGGTGAGTGTGAAAACATTAATGAAAGCTGACATTGTCCAGCAGATCTGGCAACATCAATGGAGAGAAAGCAGAGCTAATAATTCGGATCCACTGATCCTTCTTCAGAACTGTTCTTTGCTGAGTTTTTCCAGCAATTTCCGTTCTTGTCTCTGATTTCCAGCAACCGTACATCTTTGCGATTATGTTTTTTTCCCCATAAAAACATTGTAGCTTGCGGTTAAAAACGCATCTGGTTTGCTCGCTTCTGTTAGAGAAGGAAATCTGCCATCCTTACCTGGTCTGACCTAATAGTGAATCCAGGCCAACAAGCCGGCCTCGCAAGCCGTTAGGACTGGTGACAAATCAGGCCTTGCCAGTGATGCCTGCGTCTCATGCAGGAATAATTACAACTCACATGACTTGTATTGCTCCTCTGCAGCTACTCCATTACCTCTACACAGTAAATTTCACAACTCGGACTGGAGAAATCGTGCATTTTGATAGAAATGGTGATCCGATCCCTACGTACGAAGTAATTAACTTGAAAAAGAATTTGGAGGGTGCTCTTGAAATTATAAACATTGGTTATTATGATGGTTCGGCACCATTAGGATATCGGCTTCTCTTGAATATGGACGAAATCTTGTGGAGTGGTATTGGAAACATGGTATGTTCCCTACAACATTTCTCGAGGAAGGATAGGGTATAGGGATTACAAGATGAAGGACATTGCCAGTGCGATTTTATTAATTCTCCGACTCTGAGGAATTTATTGCCCATCCCAAATTGCCGTTAAATAAAAATGGATAATTTTCTGGGCATATTCAGAGGGGAGTCCCCTGTCTTACAAATAATGTTTCCTTTATCCGTACCATTGTTTTTGTAGAACTTGAAACAGCCATATTTTTTCCAAATATAAAACGCCCAATTAATTATTCAAGTCCATTTCAGATTCGCCACTTCCAATTAAGTCTTCTGAAAATTTCTTGACGAGTTCCTCAAAATATCTCTAATTTTGGATCAAAAGCGCCTTGTGGTGTTGTAGACGCTTTATAAATGTGCGTCGTTGTTGCTAATCTTTGCGCCCCGAAATGAGAACATATCTGATGGAACTGGCGGTCTCTGCTGTGGACCTGACTGGTTTCATTACGAAAATAAAAAGGGTGTTTTCAACATTTGTGGAGACGGAATGAGGTAACGTTTTCCACAAACTGTTGCCGAATCTTACTGAGTGCAAGGAAGCAAGATTGTTTAACCAATTTTTAAAGCGCATTGTTGTTTCTTCAGCATTTTCTCCCTGTATTGGGACATCAGACACCGCTGAGAGGTGATAATTTATTACTATTTCATTGTGCATTGGTCAATTAATAACACAATAGCACAGAAAATTGACCGTCATTCGCAAAAAGAAAGTTTGATTAAAGGTCATAGTTATACCTCTCATTAGAGAGAGATGGCTGCTGGTGATTTAACCTGAGGCGAGGAAAGAGGTTGAGAAGGCTGCACGGCTACCTGAGTTGGGAGCGGGAATTGAACCTACGCTGTTGGCGTTCCTCGCTAACTGAGCTAGCCGACCCCCTGTTGGTTCAGCATCTCAGCAACAATGAAGAACAATGATGCACATTTCAATATAATGAAAGAATGGCCATGCGTTTATGAAATATCTTGCATAATTTGTTTGTTACTGAGATGCGCTTGAAATATAATTTTACTGAGTCATCGAGGATGGCGGTGGCGGTTTGGGGGCAAATAAACTGTCCGGAATTAGCTGTCTCTGAATTACTGGGTGAAAGAAGGTAGGGTGAGAAGAGACTCGTCCATTATACCTACCAGCATGGAATTGATGGACTGAATACAGTATAGGTAGCCGCTTTCTGTGGTGTATACTCTATGGAATGGCCATGCCAAAATATTTTTCTACATATAACTACAGCAACGATCGGCTGCGAATATTTTCTTATTTGTCATGAATTATCGCAGTTAATAGATTTGGATGAAATCAGCATTGTTTCCTTTTGCTTTAGATTCCAAGTGCCCTCTGTTCAGAACCTTGTCCTCCCGGAACAAGAAAGGTCAGCAGGAAAGGTCAGCCAATATGTTGTTATGACTGCGCAGAGTGCGCCGATGGTGAGATCAGCAACGCCACAGGTATACACAAACATGGGGCTGAATACAATGTTATCGTGTGTCCATAATCAACCTCATTGTTTTTTTTAATGATTATATCATTCTTTCAGATTCCACTGATTGTATGAAATGCCCTTTGGAATACTGGTCCAATCAACAAAAAGAACGATGTGTTCCCAAAAAGATTGAATTTCTTTCCTTCCAAGAAGTTCTGGGCTATGTCTTAGTGGCACTTACATTAGTGGGCGTGTGCCTCGCACTGGGTACAGCTGCTGTATTCTACCGGTATCGGGAAACTCCTATCGTTCGAGCGAACAATTCGGAGCTGAGTTTCCTCCTTCTCTTTGCCCTAACGCTTTGCTTCCTGTGCTCACTTACTTTCATTGGGAAACCGACCAGATGGTCCTGCATGTTGCGGCGAACTGCGTTTGGGATTGTATTTGTTCTCTGTATTTCCTGTATTTTGGGGAAAACAGTTCTTGTTGTGATCGCTTTTAAAGCAACTCTTCCCAACAACAACTTGATGAACTGGTTTGGACCCATGCAGCAACGGTTAGGCGTGTTCGTTCTTACATTTCTTCAAGGTTTAGTTTGCACAATCTGGCTCATTGTATCACCTCCTTATCCACTGAAAAACGCGACCTATTATAGAGATATCATTATTTTGGAATGTGACGTGGGCTCTTTAAAAGCCTTTTATTTTGTATCCGGCTATATTGGTCTTCTCTGCACTGTATGCTTCCTGTTAGCTTTTCTTGCCCGGAAACTTCCAGATAATTTCAATGACACGAAGTATATAACTTTCAGTATGCTGATCTTCTGTGCTGTTTGGATCACTTTTATTCCGGCTTATGTCAGCTCTCCTGGAAAGTACACGGTGGCTGTCGAAGTGTTTGCTATTTGGGCGTCGAGTTTTGGCTTACTTGTCTGCATTTTTGCTCCAAAATGTTATATTATCTTACTGAAACCGGAGAATAACACAAAGAAAAACATGATGGGCAGAGGGTCTTCACAGTAACTCTGAGATTGTTGTTGTTCATTCAGTGTAGACGCTATTAATGCTTATTTAAATCTCATATTATATACAGTCTTTTGACAATTTGATGGCTTGATTGTTCACAGGAGTCGCAGGTAGATAGGATAGTGAAGAGTTTGGTATGCTTTCCTTTATTGGTCAGAGTATTAAGTACCAAGAGTTGGGAGGTCATGTTGCGGCTGTACAGGTCATTGGTTAGGCCACTGTTGGAATATTGAGTACAATTCTGGTCTCCTTCCTATCGGAAAGATGTTGGGAAACCCGAAAGGGTTCAGAAAAGATTTACAAGGATGTTGCCAATGTTGCAGGATTTGAGCTATAGAGAGAGGTTGAATAGGCTGGGGCTGTTTTGCCTGGAGCTTAGGAGGCTGAGAGGTGACCTTATAGAGGTTTATAAAATCATGACGGGCATAGATAGGACAAATAGACAAAGTCTCTTCCCTGGGGTGGGAGAGTCCAGAACTAGAGGGCATAGGTTTTCAGTGAGAGGCGAAAGATATAAAACAGACCTAAGGGGCAACTTCTTCTCGCTGAGGATGGTACGTGTATGGAATGAGCTGCCAGAAGAAGTGGTGGAGGCTGGTGCAATCGTAACATTTAAAAGGCATCTGGATGTGTATATGAATAGGAAGGGTTTGGAGGGATAGAGACCTGGTGCTGGCAGGCGGGACTAGATTGGGTTGAGATATCTGGTCAGCATGGACGATTTGGCCTGAAGGGTCTGTTTACGTGCTGGAGATCTCTATGACTCTATGACTCTCAGTGCAAATAGTTGAGATTGTACACAGGTGGACTCTGTGTACAATCTCAACTGTTCCAGCCAGTAAATGATTGCTATATATAAAAGCATTAATTGTAATAGGCATTCTCGTCTGGCTGTCCATGCTCGCTGGGACTGATTTCACTTTAATCCCATCAACAGAGCAGTCTTCAGCTTGTTCAGCTGCTTTCTATGTTGTAATGTTTCAAATTAGATTTCATCGAAATGTATTAAATTTGTCCTATAATGGTATAGATTCTGAATATTGATTAAACATTATACATATTTGTGCAAAGCTTTTGGTCTTGTACTCATCAAGACAAGTTGTAAGAAATACCATGGAATAGAAATATTGTGTATGAGCAGAGAGTAAAAATTGATTGGCAAATGGATTTTGATTAATACAGACACTGCCTGGATAAGTTATTTCAGGAATGAAATGATAAAAATGGAAAAATGCCAGCGGAAGGCAACTAAGTGGATAATTCAGGGAAAACAAATCAATTAAAGCACCATGGAGACCATGAGGTATATGAGGTAGTGAGTTAATATGAGCTGAGGTTAGAAACAGGGAAGAAGAGGTCATCCTATTGGGAGTTTTTGACTAGTTCCAGAGATATGGAGGAAAGGATAGCAAAGATGATTCTGAATATGAGCGAGATTAACAGGGTAGTTGTTATGGGGTCTTTAACTTGCAAATATAGACTGGAAATACCATAGTTTGACTACTTTAGATGGGTCAGTTTTTGTCCAATGTGTGCAGGAGGATTTCCTGACACAAAATGTCGACAGTTCAACAAGGGGCGAGGCCCACATTGGATTTGGTACTAGGTCATGAACCCAGCCAGGTGTTAGATTTGGAGGTAGGTGAGCACTTTGGTGATAGTGACCACAATTCGATTATGTTTACTTTCAGGATGGAAAGGAATGGGTATATATACCACAGGGCAAGAGTGATAGCTGAGGGAAAGGCAATTATGATGTGATTAGGCAAAATTTAGGATGCATAGGATAGTGGAGGAAACTGCAGGGGATGGGAATAATTAAAATATGAGCTTATTCAAGGAACAGCTACTGTGTGTCCTTGATAAGACATAAGACATAGGAGTGGAAGTAAGGCCATTTGGCCCATCGAGTCCACTCCGCCATTTAATCATGGCTGATGGGCATTTCAACTCCACTTACCAGCATTCTCCCCGTAGCCCTTAATTCCTTGTGACATCAAGAATTTATCAATCTCAGCCTTGAAGCCATTTAGTGTCCCGGCCTCCACTGCACTCCGCGGCAATGAATTCCACAGGCCCAACACTCCCTGGCTGAAGAAATGTCTCTGCATTTCTGTTCTGAATTTACCCCTCTAATTCTAAGGCTGTGCCCACGGGTCCTAGGCTCCTCGCCTAATGGAAACAATTTCTTGGAAAGGGTCCACCCTTTCCAAGCCATGTATTATCTTGTAAGTTTCTATTAGATCGCCCCTTAACGTTCTAAACTCCAATGAATACAATCCCAGGATCCTCACTGTTCCTCGTATGTTAGACCTGTCATTCCAGGGACCATCTGTGTGAATCTCCACTGGACACGCTCCAGTGCCAGTATGTCCCTCCTGAGGTGTGGGACCCAAAACTGGACACAGTACTCCAAATGGGGCCTAACCAGAGCTTTATAAAGTCTCAGTAGCACATCGCTGCTTTTATAGAACATAGAACATAGAAGAATACAGCGCAGTACAGGCCCTTCAGCCCTCGATGTTGCGCCGATCCAAGCCCACCTAACCTACACTAGCCCACTATCCTCCATATGCCTATCCAATGCCCGCTTAAATGCCCATAATGAGAGAGAGTCCAACCCTCTTGAGATAAATGACAACATTGCATTCGCTTTCTTAATCACGATTCAAACTGCATGTTTACCTTTAGAGAATCCTCGACTAGCACTCCCAAATCCCTTTGTACTTTGGCTTTATGGATTTTCTCACCGTTTAGAAAGTAGTCCATGCTTGTATTCTTTTTTCCAAAGTGCAAGACATCACATATGCTCACATTGAACTTCATCAGCCATTCCTGGACCACTCTCCCAAACTGTCTAGATGCTTCTGCAGCCTCCCCACTTCATCAGTACTACCTGCCTGTCCACCTAACTTCGTATCATCAGTAAACCTCACTAGAATGCCCCCAGTCCCTTCATCCAGATCATTAATATATAACGTGAACAACTGCGGCCCCAACACTGAACCCTGTGGGACACCACTTGTCACCGGCTGCCATTCCGACAAAGAACCTTGTTTTCCCAACTCTCTGCCTTCTGTCAGACAGCCAATCCTCAATCCATGCCAGTAGCTCACCTCGAACACCATGGGCCCTCATCTTACTCAGCAGCCTCCCGTGTGGCACCTTATCAAAGGCCTTTTGGAAATCTAGATAGACCACATCCACTGGGTTCCCTGGTCTAACCTACTTGTCACCTCTTCAAAGAATTCTAACAGGTTTGTCAGGCATGACCTCCCCTTACTAAATCCATGTTGACTTGTTCTAATCTGACCCTGCTCTTCCAAGAATTTAGAAACCTCATCCTTAACAATGGATTCTAGAATTTTACCAACAACCGAGGTTAGGCTAATTGGCCTATAATTTTCCAACTTTTGCCTTGGTCCTTTCTTGAACAAGGTGGGTACAACAGCGACCTTCCAATCATCCTGGACTTTCCCTGACTCCAGTGACTTTTGAAAGATCTCAACCAACGCCTCCGCTATTTCCTCAACCACCTCCCTCAGAACTCTAAGATGTAGCCCATCGGGGCCAGGAGATTTGTCAATTTTAAGACCTTTTAGCTTTTCTAGCACTATGTCTTTTGTAATGGCAACCATACTCAACTCAGCCCCCTGACTCCCTTTAATTGTTGGGATATTACTCATGTCTTCCACTGTGAAGACTGACGCAAAGTACTTATAAAGTTCTACAGCCATTTCCTTATCTCCCATCACTAGCCTTCCAGCATCAGTTTGAATTGGCCCAATGTCTACTTTTGCCTGTCGTTTGTTTCTTATGTATTGAAAGAAACTTTTACTATCATTTCTAATATTACTGGCTAGCCTACCTTCATATTTGATCCTCTCCTTCCTTATTTCTCTCTTTGTTATCCTCGGTTTGTTTTTGTAACCTTCCCAATCTTCTGATTTCCCAGTACTCTTGGCCACTTTATAGGATCTCTCTTTTTCTTTGATACATTTGCTGACTTCCTTTGTCAGTCATGGCTGTCTAATCCCTCACCGGATAATCTTTCTTTTCTTGGGGATGAACCTCTGTACTGTGTCCTCAATTATACCTACAAACTCCTGCCATTTTTGCTCTACTGTCTTCCCTGCTAGGCTCTGCTTCCAGTTGATTTTCGCCAGTTCCTCTCTCATGCCCTTGTAATTACCTTTATTTAACTGTAACACCATTACATCCAATTTTGCCTTCTCTCTTTCAAACTGCAGACTGAACTCTACCATATTATGATCGCTGCTTCCTAGGTGTTCCCTTACTTTAAGATCTTTTATAAAGTCTGGTTCATTACATAGCACTAGATCCAGAATAGCCTGCTTCCTTGTGGGCTCCATGACAAGCTGTTCCAAAAAGCCATCCTGTAAGCATTCCATGAATTTCTTTTCTTTGGATCCACAGGCAACATTATTTACCCAGTCCACCTGCATATTGAAGTCCCCCATGATCACCGTGACCTTGCCTTTCTGACATGCCTTTTCTATTTCCCAGTACATGTTGCACCCCTGGTCCTGACCACTGTTAGGAGGTCTGTACATAACTCCCATTATAGTTTTTTTGCCTTTGTGGTTCCTCAATTCCACCTACACAGACTCCACATCATCCGACACTATGTCATTCAGTGCCATAGATTTAATTTTGTTCTTAACTAACAAGGCAACCCTGCCCCCTCTGCCCACCTCCCTGTCTTTTCAATAAGTTGTAAATCCTTGGATGTTTAACTGCCAGTCCGGAACCCCCTGCAGCCATGTCTTTGTGGTGCCTATCACATCATAATCATTCACGATGATCTGTGCCATTAGTTCATCTACTTTGTTACGAATGCTACGAGCATGCAGGTAAAGTGCCTTAATGCTAACTTTCTTATCATTAGAGATATTGGAAGTCATAAGATGTCCTAAGTTATCCTTCCTTTTTGTTGCATTCCTAGTCTGCCTCAAGCTTAAATCCACCTGCGTACATGTTATCCTCCTGTTTATCTTTCCATTTAACTCCATACTCCCTGTTTCTTTCACTTTCCCTTCCCCCCAACTCAGAAGTTTAAAGTCCTACTGACCACCCTATTTATCCTCTTCGCTAGAACCTTGGTACCAGATCGGTTCAGGTGGACATCATCCCAACTGTACAGATCCCCTCAGTTCTAAAACTGATTCCATTGCCCCATGAAGTGGAATCCCTCTTTCCCACACCAATCCCTTAGCCACGTGTTTACTTCCCTAATTTTCTTATCCCTATGCCAATTGGCACGTGGCTCGGGCAGTAATCCAGAGATTATGACCCTTGAGGACCTGTACTTCAATTTCCTTCCTAGTGCTTGATAGTCCACAAACAGGTCCTCTGCCCTAGCTTTGCCTATGTTGTTAGTCCCAACGTGGACCACAACAACTGGATCCTGTCCCTCCCACTCCAATATCCTTTCAAGCCGGTCGGAGATATCCCGCACCCTGGCACCGGGCAGGCAACACACCATGCGAGATTCCCGATCCGGCTTGCATAGGATACTATCTGTCCCCCTAATTATAGAATCCCCTATAACAACTACTTGTCTTTTTGCTCCTCCCTCTTGAATGGCCTTCTGCACCATGGTGCTGTGGTCAGCTGGCTCATCCTGTCCAGAGCCCTTTTCCTCATCCATACAGGGAGCAAGAATCTCATACCTGTTGAACAAGGTCAAGGGCTGAGGCTCCTGCACTCCTGAACTCAGGTTCCCCTACTGGCCTCACTTATAGTCACACTCTGATGTCTCTGATCACTAACTGAATGTGAATTACTTATTCTCCCAGGTTCTTGTTATATTCTAACTATGTTCTTGTCATGATTTGGCAGGGAGGAAGTGGTCAAGCAAGGGAGCCATAGTTTACTAAAGAAGTTGAATCTCCTGTCAAAAGGAAGGGGAAGTCTTATGTTAGGATGAGATGTGAAGGCTCAGTTAGGGCACTTGAGAGTTACAATTTTGCCAGGAAAGACCTAAAGAGAGAGCTAAGAAATGCTGGGAAGGGACATGAGAAGTCATTGGCAGATAGGATATAGGAAAACTGTAAAGCTTTCTGCGGGTATCTCAGAAGTAAAAGAATAACTCGGAAAAGATTATGACCAATCAAGGATAGCAGTGGGAAATTGTGCATGGATTCCAAGGAGATAGGGGAAGCGCTGTTCACACTGGAAAAAGACAATGTTGTCAAGGACAATACTGAGATACAGGCTATTAGACTAGATGGGATTGAGGTTCACAAGGTGGAGGAGTTAGCAATTCTGGAAAGTGTGAAAATAGATACGTCCCCTGGACCGGGTGGGATTTATTTCAGGATTCTCTGAGAAGCCAGAGAGGAGACTGCAGAGACTTTGGCTATGATCTTCATTGTTGTCGACAGCAATAATGCCAGAAGGCTAGAAGATAGCAAATATTGTCCCCTTGTTCAAGAAGTGTAGGGAGACAATCCTAGTAATTATAGACCAGTGAACCGTAGACTACTTAGATGTGGGTAAAATGTTGGAAATGGTTATAAGAGATAGGATTCATAAGTATCTGGAGAGGAATAAGTTGAATATGGAGAGTCAACATGTTTTTGTGAAGGGTAGGTCATGCCTCACAAACCTTATTGAGATATTTGACAAGCTGACCAAACAGGTGGATAAGGGTAAAGTGGTTGATGTGGTATATATGGATTTCAGTAAGGTGTTTGATAAGGTTGCCCACAGTAGACTAATGCACCAAAAGCAGAGGCTTGGGATTGAGGGTGATTTAGCAGTTGGATCAGAAATTGGCTAGCTGAAAGAAGGCAGAGGGTGTTGGTTGATGGGAAATGTTTATCCTGAAATTCAGTTATTAGTGGTGTATGGCAAGGATTATTATGGGGCCACTACTGTTTGTCATTTTTATAAATGACCTGGATGAGGGTGTAGAAGGATAGGGTAGTAAATTTGCAGATGACATTGAAATCGGTGAAGTTGTGGATAGTGCGGAAGGATGTTGCAGGTTACAGAGGGACATAGATAAGCTGAAGAGCTGGGCTGGGAGATGGCAAATGGAGTTTAATGCAGAAAAAAGTGAGGTGATTCACTTTGGAAGGAGCAACAGGAATAAAGAGTATTGGGCTAATGGTAAGGTTCTTGGTAGTTTAGGTGAGCAGAGAGATCTCAGTGACCATGTACATAGATCCCTGAAAGTTGCCACCCAGGCTGATGGGGCTGTTAAGAAGGCACATGGTGTGTTAGCTTTTATTGGGTAGGGGTATTGAGTTTTGGAGCCATGAGGTCATGTTGCAGCTGCACAAACCTCTGGTGTGGCTGCACTTGAATTATTACATACCATTCTGGTCATCGCATTAAAGGAAGATTTGGAAAGGGCGCAGAGGACATTTACTAAGATGTTGCCTAGTATAGAGGGAAGGTCTTATGATGAAAGGCTGAGAGTCTTGAATCTATTTCCCTTAGAGAAAAGAAGGTTGAGAGTTGACTTAATTGAGACATATAGGGTAATCTGAGGGTTAGACAGGGTGGACAGTGACAGCCTTTTTCCGCAGATATTGATGGCTAGCATGAGGAGACATAGCTTTAAATTGAGGGATGATAGATATAAGACAGTTGTCAGAGGTAGTTTCTTTACACAGAGAGTAGTAGGGGCATGGATCATCCTGCCTGGAGCAGTAGTAGATTCATCAACTTTAAGGGCATTTAAATGGTCATTGGATAACCATATGGATGATAATGGAATAGTATAGGTTAGATGGGCTTCAGATTGGTTCCACAGGTCAGCGCAACATCAAGGGCCATGGACCTGTACTGCACTGTAATGTTCTATGTTCTGTGGAGATGATGACTGGGTGGTATTATTGCAGTTAATCTGGAATCTGAGCTTGTATTCTGGTGACCTGGGTTTGAATCCTGCCATGCCACATATCTGAAATTAGTTACCTACTGATAACCAAACCTATTGCCGATTGTCAGGAAAACTCATCAGGCTCACTGACATCCTTCAAGAAAGGAAATTGACCATCCTCACCTGATCTGGCCTTGTTTTAAAAAATTCTCAAGGTCAAGGACCAGGCTCGCAGGAAAGTAGTCTGACACAGAACAAACAGCCAAGAGGCGAGTCTGCTAGAATATAAGTGTTTTATTCCCCGCAGTGTCACCACAACCAGTCTCGTACTTACAACGGGTCTGGTTTATACTCACTCTACACGTTACCCGAACTGGGAGCCGTCAGTTCTCGTAGAGCGGTTGCCAACAACCCACGCTCGGCGGTTAAACGTAACCCCGGAGCAGACTCTACCGAACTGGAGACTTCTCCAGCTGATATACTCTTTTCCAGATATAAACATTCATGTGAACAGCAGAGCAAGGCTAAAAAACACATTCCATTCTGGTTACATACAGATAAGAAGATTCACACGGGAAGGTGTATAACAAGATTCACACGGGACTAAGCGACACCTTCCATTTTCGGTTAGAGCAGAGCAAGGCTAAAAAACACATTCCATTCTGGTTATTCACACGGGAAGGTGTATAACAAGATTCACACGGGACCAAGCGACACCTTCCATTTTCGGTTAGATTCACACATGTATTGGGACACAATTTTAACCCTTTCACCACATTCCACTGCTTGGCCCAATACATGTGTTGCATAATGATTCACACATGTATTGGGACATAATTTTACACCACATTCCACTGCTTGACCCAATACATGTGTTACATTATGCCCATATGTATTCTTTCTAACAAGCGCCTACGTACACGCCAAATATACAAGCAAGTCAGGACATTACAGCATGTTAAAATCACCAGGACCGCTACCAGGATCGACAAGGGTGGGAACAGGAATGTCCCCGCAGTGGAGGACATACCACTCAATATGTCCCACCAATGATGAGCTGACTCCACGTCCACTACACGGGCAGCATGTACTACCTCCTGTCCATGTATAAAGGTAGACACCGTAACCTTGGTGACATTGGTTTGATGCTTTCGTAATATCTGCTTAAGCTCCTCGGATCGGTCCAATGCTCGCTTAAACCGATCCAGGGAAATGTTCCAGGGATTCCTCAGCACTTTCCACTGCACCTTGGTAAAGTGGCGAGCACTGCTATAAGTGGTCAACAAATAGGTGTGATTCTGCCAGTGCCACTGATAGACATTTGAGAGGCATCCCGAGAACGGTGCTGAGGGAAGCATAGGATGTGGATTATTGGTAGCCACACAGAGCGTGTGTGGCCCAATCTGCCACATCATGTCCCTTGGAGTCTCAACAGTCCATTCGCACAGGGCCGTTCCCTTAGTCAAGCAAGGGTCCCGATACCTGTCCATCAGTAGGCAAGTTTTCCCCTGATCAGTCTGTTCACAAGCGGACAGATCATAGGTAATATTGGTATCTGGGCTAAACCACTGTCCCCTTGTCTTCAGAAAATAATATCCAGAAGATGTAATCACTGGTAATACATAATATCGACAGACCGTAACAGTGTGGGTTACATTCATGGTAACAAAGTATCCGTTACACATAGTTGCGTTACACCATGTTCGCTCTGGATGGGTTATCATCCACAATTTCTCAGATACATTCCATAGTCCCCTCCACGCCTGTACATTGGGGGATGTTACCACACACAAAAAGCGTTCTTTCTGTATTTGAGCATGCAACATTTGAATATGACAGGCAGTCCAATTTAACTGAGCCGTAATGTTCTCAAACAGTTCCTGAGTGGCGCCCCAGACATCCAGTTCCCATTGCAGAGATCGTATCATTATTTCAGCTGTCTCTCCTTGAGTCATCATTACGGATGGCATCCACCTTCCAATAGTATGTAGTCCTTGTGAGGTGGCCTGTCCCGTGTTAGATAATTTAGTACGGGTTACCTCAGAGTCAATGGCATTCGAGATACCCATAACAGTTCCTGCGCCTCCCAGCAGGGTGTCGTACCACGCTCGTCGCCGTCTCTTGGTATGACACTCAGGTATAAGGGGCAACTGTACCCGCCAATGAACATCAGTGTGCAGTACCGCCCGGGCCATCTGTTGACAAGTTGACATAATAGGGGCCAACTGTGTTCGATGCGACCGCACGCCCCCCGTGGCTGGCCCGCCCCGCGTGGGGTTTAATAACGCCTCAGACGGGGCGTTCGTCGAGGGCAGTACCATTATTAACCACATGAATCGATGACGATTCCGAATATCGGTGGCATTGCGCAGCCACAGATCTTCCCCCCGAGCTGTGACGCTCCAATGAGTCCCCGTTGTCCCGCATGTCTGGGTGCGTCGGTCCCACAAACACGTCTTGACTTGGGCATTTACCACCAGGGTGCAATTAGGCGGTATGAACGATATGTCATATTTTTCCCCATCCCGGCGCATGTAGCACTGTGCACACGTGTACAATTGACAGTCGCTGGTGAGAGTCAGAACAACGCACTGCTGACCGGGTTCACATGTAAAATCGTCCTGCGTCCGTCGCTGGCTACTGGCCTCCCACCGCACCTCATGGCGGGCAACCGGTACCAGCGTCCAGGCCGTGATACCGATGCCCTGGAGTGGCCATCCGATCGCGAACATCGCCAATAGGAGTCGCAATCCCCATGACCACCCCATGTTCAAGGCGGAGGGTCAGCCTGCGGGTGCATAGCAATTACAACATTATTTAGGTCTCACGTAAGTAGCACTGGTTCGCCGGGACGTTTGCCCAGGTCGGGTCCCCGGGGTACATAATGGTGACCAGACTGTCCTTCCCCTGTGCTATGATTTCGGCCGGCCTGGGGGGGCCGGTCGTCTGGCGCACCCATACCTTGGCCCCCTTAGTGTCAGTAGACCCAAATCCCCCCGTCCCACGCTCAGTAACCGTAACGGGAGCTCCCATCTCTTCCACCGTTGTAAGGTTACATGGCTTAATGACCAATTGCGCTATTCTGTCCCCCTTCTGTATCACGTAAGGTTCAGCGGTGATGTTGACCAGGATCACCCCCAACTCCCCTTGGTAGTCTGCGTCAATTACGCCTGCCATCACATCAATCCCCTTTAGTGACAGTCCCGACCGCGGGAGGATATGCCCATAGGTTCCAGGGGGACAAATCAATCGTAACCCGGTCTTAATCACCGTAGGTTTCTGTTGGATCAAAGTCTGGGCAGTTAGTGCTCGTAGGTCCAGTCCAGCCGAAGCCGGCGTGGCCCTTACGGGAATATCAGCTTCCTCAGCGAACTTCCACATTTTAATAGGCTGAGTCTTTGGGGTATCACATACTCGTATCATCCTATTCAAGGGTGTTACCCCATTTCCTAATGGGCGGTTATTAATTTGTTTCACCACCCGAATTAGTTGCTTCCTCCAACCCGTTAAGTCATTGCAACCTCCTGCTTTTCGTAGTGAGGACTTCAGAAGCCCATTCATTCGTTCTATAAGTCCCGCAGCTTGTGGGTGATAGGGTACATGATAAACCCATTCCACGTGGTTATCGTGACACCACTGCTTTACCGCCCTTCCTGTGAAATGGGAGCCATTGTCACTCTGGACCTGTATGGGCAATCCATAAAATTGTTCAATCAAATCTAAACATCGCAAGGTAGCCTGTTGATTGTTGTGACGACAGGGATGGGCTACCAAAACCCCAGACATAGTGTCCACAGCTGTACATATGTGGTTACATCCTTGTGAGGAGGGTAAGGGACCCACAAAGTCCATTTGCCAGCTCTGTCCCGGACCATCCCCCCGATGGATATGTCCCATCATGTGTTGGGGCACTCCCTGCCGCTGATGTTGACACTGCTCACACTGGTTTACTGCAGTCTTAACATCATCTACCATAAGATCTATTCCTCGGTCTCGAGCCCAGTGCAAGGTTCCTTGCACTCCCCAGTGCCCAGCCTTAAGGTGTGCCCATCTAGATAGGTCCACTGAGGTGCCCCTTTGCACCATCATGGTTCGGACGATACCATCCACATATCGGTTATGTAGAGCTTCCACATCATTTCGAGAGGTATGGGCATCTACGTGGGTGATGTATATGACCAGGTATTGAGCTTTCTCCCATATATCTTCCCATAACTGTTTACCCCACACTTCCCTATTCTGGATCATCCACTGATTGGCCTGCCAAGTTGGCATCCATTGTGTCATGCCGTTAACCACTGACCACGAGTCAGAGAACAAACAAACTCCCATGACCCCTGCTTGCATGACTACCATATGCACTGCCTTTAATTCTGCCCACTGACTACTTTTTCCCTCCCCTAATTCTTCTAGGGTAGTGCCTTGTTTTGGGTTAAAGGCGGCAGCTTTCCATCTACGCTGTCCCGCTTTCCATTGGGCTGACCCATCTACGAACCAAGCCGTGGCTTGTTCATCCGGGGTCAGTTCATCATACCGTTTTCCCATCTTAACGGGTGATTCCTTGTATTCAATCACCTCAAACCACTTTTCCCCTTCCTCAGGGGCCTCCGCCACTTGCTCATGTAGGACTGACACTCCTTTCTGTCCAGTCCGCACTCTCTCCGACACATACCATTTCCATTTAATGATGCTGCTCTCTTGGGCAGTTCCTATTCGGTGGGTAGTGGGGTCACTAAGTACCCACGGAAGAATAGGGATAGCTGTTCTCATGATCACTTCATGTCCAATGGTCAGGGCTTCGGTTTCCACCAAGCCCCAGTAGCATGCTAATAACTGTTTCTCAAAGGGGGTATACCGTTCCCCTGCCGGGGGTAATTTTCGGGACCAAAATCCCAGTGGCTTACGGGTTCTTTCCTGTTTTTGCCATAAGCTCCAATTGGCATAATCCCCCTGTGCTGAGACTTGCAGTTCTACAGGTCCTGACTGTATCTTTCCCAAGGATACAGCTTGCTGTATCGCTTGCTTGGCCATTTCAAATGCAGTTTGATGGACCTCCGTCCATTCGAACGCTGCCTTTTTCCTCGTAACTCGATACAAAGGTTTTAAAATTTGTCCTAAATGGGGAATATGCTGTCTCCAGAATCCGAATAACCCAATAAATTGCTGCACGTCCTTCTGGGTGTGAGGGACGGCAAAGACCTGAATCTTATTTTTAGCTTTCGCAGTGATTTCCCTTTCCCCCTTGTTCCACATGATTCCTAAGAATTTTACCGTTTGTGAGGGACCCTGGATTTTGGCTGGGTTGATCTCCCACCCATATCCTCGCATATGTTGAACCAGTTGGTCCAGCAATTCCTGAACCTGCTTCTGACTTGTCCCCTGTATCATCATATCGTCAATATAGTGCGAGATCATCACTTCGTCAGGCACTTTAAAGGCAGCCAAGTGTTCTGCAACTATCCGGTGGCAGATAGTAGGGCTATGCAGATATCCTTGGGGCAGTCGTGTGAACGTGAATTGTCTACCCTCCCAAGTGAATGCGAACTGTTCCTGCCTATCTTCGGGAATAGGAATTGTGAAGAAGGCATTAGCCAAATCAATTACTCCGTACCACACCCCTGGATGATGTTGGATTCGTCCTATAATAGTGACGGCATCCGGGACCGCTGCCGTCAAGGCCGGAGTGTGACGGTTTAGTTGCCGATAATCTACCGTCATCCGCCATGACCCATCGGCTTTATGTACGGGCCATAAGGGGTTATTCCACGCCGTGGTGCATGTCCTAAGCACTCCCGCTTCCAAATAATCCTTAATTGTGGCGGATATTTCTTTATGTCCGCCGGGAATCCTATACTGTCTAAGACTTATTACGCGATCGGCGATCGGGATGGGGAAGGGGTCCATTTTAACCTTTCCCACTAACACCGTCCTACAGCGCAAAGCCATTTTCGTGATTCCAAATTCAAACTTCCCTTGTTGGAGGTGAAGTGTTAAACCGGCCAGAATGTCCATTCCCAGGATCCATTCTCTAACTGGTGTAATGATAATTGAATAAGTTTTAATGGGCATTGTACCTATCTTTAGGGGCAATTGTACTGTTTTTCCTTCAATCAGATTACCTCCCAGCCCAACCAGCGTGACTGGGGTTCCTTTAAACTTATGGGGCGTCCCATAGATTAAGGTGGCCTCCGCCCCTGTGTCCACTAGAGCCATAACGGTTTGGACGGATTTGCGCCAATAGATAGTCAATGATACATGAGGTCGAATGTCGTCTGCTGACCATTGGCTCGTTCGTGGGCAAACCCTTGGGGCTTGACCCGATTCCTATTGTTCCTCCCATTCATCTTCCCCAGACAGCACTGGGTAAAGACGTTTGCCTCGCCCTTCTTTGTTCTTGCCTTTCTTACTAGGTTTCCGGCCACGCCTATCCACTTTATAACACTCTCGGAGGGGAGGCCGTACCTCCTCCTCCTCCTCGTCCTCCGAGGATTCCCACCGCTGGGAAGTGGAAGTTCTACCCCTTCGAGGCTCATTAACAACCGGACCCCGTGTCTGACATTTTTGTGTTAGTAATTCCACTAGGTCTTCCATAGTGGGTCGGGACTCCGTCTCTACCCGGGACACCTTCAGTCCCTTTCGTCTGCATAAGTCTTTTAATTCCGGTGTAGGTAGGCCATCAATCTCCGATGCTGGGACCTGCGCCCGTATCAAAGCTTGCCACAAAGCACGCCGTGAGGGGCCTTGGTTACTTCCTTGATTAGGGTTTACTTTTCCCCCTGCCCGAGCCTCAGGGCGATGCCCCTCCGTGCCCCCCTGAGAAGCACGGGTTGTGGGTCCCCAATCCCCCAAACCACCCATCTCCCTCATCATACTACGGGCATCTCCTAGGGTTTCTCCCCGTCCACTCAACATTATGGTTAATAACAGTGGTTTATAATGGGGGGGGGCAGTCTTCACTAGGTGGTCTCTAGTCTGTCTACTAACATTTGTGTTATCTACCTCGTCCAGCACTCCCAGCAACAGGGCATCCCGCACACACAAACGGGTTAGCCTCTGAACCCCTTCCTTAATCGTTGTCCAAGTTCCTTCCAAGGGGGGCCAATCGGACGGGAAGGGATACTGTTCGGCCACTGCCCTGGCATACATCCCAAATAGGGTCCCCATACTGCGATCTATTACCATATCCTTGGCTTGGTTGCGGTACCCCAGGTCTATGGCAGCATCCTTTGCTAATCCACCAAACTTGGGAGCATCCTGATAGTCTACCTGCACTTGTTGCCCCCCTTCCTCGAGGAGCCGAATTAGCCATAGCTCTAACGGCTCCCCAGGATTACGTCAGGTTTTCTGGGTGATAAACAGCACCTCATCGGTAGTGAAGTCTTCCGTTAATTCAGAGAATTCTGCGGGAGGCTGAGCCCGCGGTAATTCATGCATAATTGCCTCCCCTTGTTCATTCCGTATAGGGTTTCCTTCCTCATCTAACATTACCTCCCGTTGCACTGGGAGACGTCTCTGAACCTGCTTTCTCCTAACCACTGGTTTAGCTTGGAGTACGGGTGGGTCCTCTTCGTACTGATCATCTAAATCTCCCCAAATGTTCCCATCCCAATGATCGATATCCCACCGATCCCCGTTATTTAACTGGGCTACAAACGCCCGTACTTGTACCGGGTCCGGGGTTCGAGGGACCTTCCTTTTCTCTTTCCGTTTCTTAGCAGACAGATACATAATAGTTCGTCCTGCTAGTTCAGTTAATGCTGTCAATTCAGCTTTTAACTTCATAATTTCCTGCCTCAACATAGAGGCATCTCCCGAACTGAGTCCCTGCTCATGTTTCAGGAGGGCTAATTCTGCTTCAGCTTTTTGGCGCTTGTCTGACTGTTGTCTACAAGCCGCCGCACAGGCCCACATCCTCCGCTGTACCCCAGGCAATGGGTTCTTCGGCAGGACTGGGATCCTCTCAAGGGTGGACAGCAGCGACCCTGGGGTTCCTACGCCCTCGGCCTCCCAGTCCTCCGGTCGCCCCCCACCATTTCTCAAACAAACTGCCACGCCATGCCACGGCCCATGCCATCCCGGGACGGTCGGGACCTCCACAGTTTGTTCCTCTGGTTTCTTAGCCTTTTTCCAAAGCATCGTTCTGTATCAAAATCTTTCCTCAATTGCGATTGATCCTGCCGGCTACGCCAAAATGTTTTTAAAAATTCTCAAGGTCAAGGACCAGGCTCGCAGGAAAGTAGTCTGACACAGAACAAACAGCCAAGAGGCGAGTCTGCTAGAATATAAGTGTTTTATTCCCCGCAGTGTCACCACAACCAGTCTCGTACTTACAACGGGTCTGGTTTATACTCACTCTACACGTTACCCGAACTGGGAGCCGTCAGTTCTCGTAGAGCGGTTGCCAACAACCCACGCTCGGCGGTTAAACGTAACCCCGGAGCAGACTCTACCGAACTGGAGACTTCTCCAGCTGATATACTCTTTTCCAGATATAAACATTCATGTGAACAGCAGAGCAAGGCTAAAAAACACATTCCATTCTGGTTACATACAGATAAGAAGATTCACACGGGAAGGTGTATAACAAGATTCACACGGGACTAAGCGACACCTTCCATTTTCGGTTAGAGCAGAGCAAGGCTAAAAAACACATTCCATTCTGGTTATTCACACGGGAAGGTGTATAACAAGATTCACACGGGACCAAGCGACACCTTCCATTTTCGGTTAGATTCACACATGTATTGGGACACAATTTTAACCCTTTCACCACATTCCACTGCTTGGCCCAATACATGTGTTGCATAATGATTCACACATGTATTGGGACATAATTTTACACCACAGGCCTACATGTGACTCTCCAGACCCAGAGCAAGCGGTTGACTGTCAACTCTGAAATGGCCTTGCAAGGCACTCAGTTGTATCAATTGCTGTTTCAACAAAGAAATGAAACTGGTTAGGCCA
The DNA here is from genome assembly GCF_037043375.1 of Chiloscyllium plagiosum. NCBI lineage: Eukaryota > Metazoa > Chordata > Chondrichthyes > Orectolobiformes > Hemiscylliidae > Chiloscyllium > Chiloscyllium plagiosum. Next base: position 21,664,722 of record NW_028270151.1, on the reverse strand, counting down.
CTCAATAGAGACTGAGGCACTGAAGAAGGCAACAGGCAGAAACAGCCATGTCCATACTGTAAAGTCTTCCTTACTAACTTCCGGAGGCTAGTATCAAAATTGGGAGGGCTGTCTCACAGACTAGTCAAACAACAGCCTGACATAGTCACACTCACCTTTCTAACCTGACAGTCAATGTCCCAGACACTGCTATCGCTGTCCTTGGATATGCTCTGTCCCACTGGCAGATGTGACGGCACAATGACATGCAGTATGGAGGGAATTGTTCTGGCAGTCCTCAGCGTTGAATACGGGCCCCATGAAGTCTCATTTCTTCATGGGTAAGAAAACCACCTGCTGATTGTCATGTACCATCCTCCCTCACCTGATGAAACAGCACTCTTACACCTTCAACATCACTTGAAGGTGATAATGTTGCAAAATGTTCTCTGTGAGCCAGATTTAACTATCAACAAATAACGGTGGCTTAGCAGCAGCATTACTAATTGAGCTGGTCAGGTCCTAACGGGTCCATGGGATGGCACCTGGTGAGGGAACCAACAAGAGGGAAAAACACATTTGATCTCATTCCTACCAGTCTGCCAGCTGCAAATATATCAATCCATGACAGTATTACTAATAGCAACCACTACGCACTCCTTGTGGAGATGAAATCCCACCACATTAAAAATATCATCCATCATGTTGTATGACTCAATCAGCAACAGATTCAGCAACTCTAGACTAGGCATACATAAGACATTGTGGCCATCAACTGCAATAGAATTGTACTCCAGCACAATCAGCAGACTCATGGCTGAGCATACCGCCACCTCAACCATTACCATTCAACCCCGGAAGCAACCTTGTTTCAATGGAGCATGCAGAAGGGCATGTCAGGAGCAGCACAAGACATACCTAAAAATGAGCTGTGAAACTGGTGAAGCTATTGTCGGACTTTGGCTCAATCTACCAGCTTACTTTCCTCTATGTGTGAGCCCAGTCCTGCGTGTTCTTTAAATGAAGCAATAGGAGAAGATATTAGGTCTCAAACTCTTAGTTTATTTTAGCAGTAAGTGGATAAAGTATACAGAGCTCTGGGTCTAGATCTTCCCATCCATGACAAACAGCAGAGTGTGTCAGTTCACGAAGTCTGACCCCTATCCTGCCCCTGACCCAGTCTTTTATACAGTACAAAACGTCATGTAATCACAGAACATTGTGCAAGCATTGAGGTGTGGTTGTCTTCTTGATTGATTGTTGACCTGACTCCATTCTCCGCCTTCTCGCGTTCCTGGACATCTGACCCCATGTGACCTCCTTCTGCAGGTGGTGGCGCGAAATAGTTCTTGTTTTTTACCACAGCTTACAACATGTCCTGCATCTGCACTCACAGGGCGGCAACATCCCCACTGTCTGCCTCGCTCTCCCAACCGCCACCAAGGCCTCCAGTACACACTGCTCTTTGTTAAAAGTCATTCCTATTGTGCCTTTACATCAGCATATCTTTACAAGTCAGATGTACTCAGTACTTTTCCACTGTCTGTCCCCACAAGGGTTACACAACCCACTGTGTTAGTTAATGGTTAAGCATAGCATTGTATTATAAGTAACTGAAACAAATATATCATTTAAATGCTTCTGAATGCTTCGTACTAAGTCATATATTTACACTATCAAACAGAACTTCTTGCATGACAAACATAACACAACCAACAGACCAGATATATGCTTTGCGGTCCTGCCACATCCAGTTGTGAAAGATAGTGGACAATTAAACAACTCACTGGAAGAGGAGGTTGCATAAATATCCCTACCTTCAATGTTGGAAGAGCCCAACACATCAGTGCAAAAGATAAGGCTGAAGCATCGAGTAGGTGCTCCAATTTAGCCTCCTCCAGTGGGCCCCAGCATCTCACATTAGGTCCTCAGCCAAATCAATTCACTCCATATGATATAAGGAAACAGTTGGAGGCATTTGATACTGCAAAGGCTATGGGCCTATAACAACATTTCAACAATCGTATTGAAGACTTGAGCTCCACATCTTGCCATACCCTAGCTAAGTTGTTCTAAAACAGTTACAACACTGGCATTTACACAACAATGTATCAATTTTCCCAGAAATATCCTGTACATAAAAAACAGGGCATATCCAACCCGGACAGTTACCACCCAGTCAGTCTCCTCTTGATCATTAGTAAAGTGACAGCATTATCAACAGTGCTATCAAGCAGTACCAGCTCAACAATAATCTGCTCAATGATGCCCAGTTTGGATTCCACCAGGGCTACTAAGCCCTTGACCTCATTACAGCCTTGGTTTAAACATGAATAAAAGAGCTGAATTCTAGCAACGTGGTGACAGTGACAGCCCTTGACATCAAGACCACATTCAATTAAATATGATATTAATATGTTCCACCAAAACTGGAATTAATGAGTATCAGAAGGCAAACTCTCCACTGGTTGGAGTCATACCTAGTACATAGGAAGACAGCTGTGGTTGTTGGAGGTCAGTCATCTTATCTCCAGGAAATCTCTGCAGGAGCTCCTCAGAGTAGTATGCTGGCCCAACCATCTTCAGCTACAGTGGATGTTCATCGATGAGTGCACAATGTTCAGCACCATTCATGACTCAGCAGATGAAGAAGCAGTCCATGTTCAAATGCAACAAAATCTTGAAAATATTCAGGCTTGGACTTGCAAGTGGCAATTAACATTCATGCCAGGCAATGACCATCTCCAATGTGACACAATCTAATCACCACCCTTTAACATTTAATAGTGTTACCATCACTGAATCCTCCACTATCAATATCCTTGGGGTTATTTTTTACCAGAAACTCAACTGGATTTGCCACATAAACACCATGGCTACATGAGCAGGTCAGGGGCTAGGAATGCTTCAGTGAGTAACTTACCTCCTGACTCCCCAAAGCCTGTCCACCATCTAGAGGGCACAAGTAACAGAGAAGCAGCGACAGTAAAAAAAAAAGAAGTTCCATGATTCAACAGAGGTCTTGCCTGAACTTTCTGTCTGAAATCTCTCCTGCCTTGTGTAAGTCGATAATCCAAGGTGGAAATCAGGACAAATTTCTGACTGTAACACTCTTTGAGGTATTTTAGGTGTTGGAGGTGATTTCCTCAAATTCCAGGAGAAGCAATTACTGTTTTATATGCTATTGCATTGTTTTGGAACTTTGGAGGAAAAAAAAGGCAAAACAATAGCACTTTTAAAAGGGAGAGGAAAGACAAAGGAAGCACATGGTGAGGTCAGAGCAGGAGAGAGAGAGAAAGATAAAAAAACCCACACTATTAACTGACACACCAGTGAACCTGCACAGTTAGTACCTTTGCTGTTTGAATTCATGTATTGTTGGACATCAGAGTGTCCAAACAGTGAAATTCACAGCTAATTTTGGAGGAACCTGTTTGGGAGAGGTCACAACACAGAAACAGATAAGTCAATATTTTAAGGATGGCCTTTCAGTAAATCTGCAGTTGTGTGTAGAGTGGATTCTTTCTTGATTATATGTTATATTGAGATTTGTCTTTTGATTCAACTTAAAAATATAAGCCATAAGTATTAATTTAACCTGGAGCAGTGTTTTGTAGAGGAATAATTTTCTGGGACTGTAGATTGAAAGAAGCATAAATTGTCTTTAGTAGAGTAGTATGCTCTTCTTGTCAGATGTGGGAGTTTAGGGAGAATTTACGTATTACTAAGGATTATATCTGCAATAAATGCTGTTGGTTGCGAATCCTATCAGAACTAATGAATCAGTTGAGAGACAGTTAGAGGTAATGAGGAATTTATAAGAGCAAGAGGATGTGATGAATGGCATTTATAGGAAGCGGGAAAAGTTGCAGATGAGTTAACTCCAAGAAAGGTTAGAGAGGTAAGCAGGAGTCTTCTGTGGCTATCCCCATTTCAAACAAGTGTACTGTTCTGGAAAATGTAAGGGGTGATGGATTCTCAGGGGAATATAGCATATGCAGCCAAGTTTCTCGTATTGAGACTGGTTCTAATGCAATGAGGGATTCGACAGATTCCAAGAGATCGATTGTGTTAGGGGACTCTCTAGTCCGAGGTACAGACAGATGTTTTTGTGACCAGCAGCAAAAAATAAGAATGGTGTGTTGCTTCCCTGGAGCCAGGATCAAGGATGTCTCAGACAGAGTGCAGAATGTTCTCAAGGGGGGGAGTGGCCCGCGAAGGTCATTGTACAAATTGGAACCAACGACATAGGAAGGGAAAATGTTGAGATTCTGAATGGAGATTACAGAGAGTTAGGCAGGAATTTAAAAAGGAATCCTTCAAGAGGAGTAATACCTGGATTACTCCCCGTGCTATGAGCTAGAGGAATAAGAGGATAGAGCAGATGAATGCATTGCTGAGGAGCTGGTGTGTGGGAGAAGGATTCACATTTTTGGATCATTGGAATTGTACAAGAAGGACGGATTGCACCTAAATTGGAAGGGGACTAATATATTGGCAGGGAGATTTGCTAGAGCTGCTTGGGAGGATTTAAACTAGTTAAGGTGGAAGTTGGGGGGGTGGGGTGGCGGCAAGGATATAGTGAAGAAAAAGATCAATCTGAGACTGGCACAGTTCAGAACAGAAGGGAGTCAAACAGTCAGGGTAGGCAGAGAACAAGGTAGGACTGATAAATTCAACTGCATTTATTTCAATGCAAGGGGCCTAACAGGAAGCTTAATGTTCCGAGATATAAATGCTACAGGAAGGACAGAAAAGGGGGCAAGAGAGGAAGGGGAGTGGTGTTTTTGATAAGGGATAACATTACAGCTGTACTGAGGGTGGATATTCCCAGAAAAATATCCAGAGAAGTTATTTGGGTGGAACTGAGAAATAAGAAAGGGATGATCACCTTATTGGGATTGTATTATAGACCCCCTAATAGTCAAAGGAAAATTGAGAAACAAATTTGTAAAGAGATCTCACTTATCTGTAAGAATAATAAGGTTATTATGGTAGGGGATTTTAACTTTCCAAACATAGAGTGGGACTGCCATGGTATTAAGGGTTTAGATGGAGAGGAATATGTTAAGTGTGTACAAGAAAATGTTCTGATTCAGGATGTGGATGTACCTATTAGAGAAGGTGCAAAACTTGACCTACTCTTGGGAAATTAGGCACAACAGGTGACTGAGATGTCAGTGGGGAAAAACTTTGGGGGTCAGTGACCATAATTCTATTAATTGTAAAATAGTGATGGAAAAGGATGGACCAGATCTAAAAGTTGAAGTTCTAAATTGGAGAAAGGCGAATTTTTACGGCATTGGGCAAGAAATTTCAAAAGCTGATTGAGGGCAAGTGTTTGCAGGTAAGGGGACAGCTGGAAAATGGGAAGCCTTCAGAAATGAGATAATGAGAATCCAGAGACAGTGTATTCCTATTAGGTTGAAAGGGAAGGCTGGTAGTTATAGGGAATGCTGGATGAGAAAGAAATTGAGGTAAAAACAATGGCTGCAGATGCTGGAAACCAGATTCTGGATTAGTGATGCTGGAAGAGCACAGCAGTTCAGGCAGTATCCGAGGAGCAGTAAAATTGACGTTTCGGGCAAAAGCCCTTCATCAGGAATACAGGCAGAGAGCCTGAAACATGGGGAGATAAGTGAGAGGAGGGTGGGGGTGGGGAGAAAGTAGCATAGAGTACAATAGGTGAGTGGGGGAGGGGATGAAGGCGATAGGTCGGGGGGGGAGGGTGGAGTGGATAGGTGGAAAAGAAGATAGGCAGGTGGGACAAGTCATGGGGATAGTGTTGAGCTGGAAGTTTGGAACTGGGGTGAGGTGGGGGAAGGGGAAATGAGGAAACTGTTGAAGTCCACATTGATGCCCTGGGGTTGAAGTGTTCCGAAGCGAAGATGAAGCATTCTTCCTCCAGGCGTCTGGTGGTGAGGGAGTGGTGCTGAAGGAGGCTCAGGTCCTCCATGCCCTTGGCAGAGTGGGAGGGAGAGTTGAAATGTTGGGCAACAGGGCGGTGTGGTTGATTGGTGCGGGTGTCCTGGAGATGTTCCCTAAAGCGCTCTGCTATGAGGCATCCAGTCTCCCCAGTGTAGAGGAGACTGCATCAGGAGCAACGGATAAAATAAATGATATTGGTGGATGTGCAGGTAAAACTTTAATGGATGTGGAAGGCTCCTTTAGGGCCTTGGATGGAGGTGATGGAGGAGGTGTGGGCACAGGTTTTGCAATTCCTGCGGTGTCAGGGGAAGGTGCCAGGATGGGAGGGTGGGCTGAAGGGGGGGCGTGGACCTGACCAGGTAGTCACAGAAGGAACAGTCTTTGCGGAAGGTGGAAAGGGGTGGGGAGGGAAATATATCCCTGGTGGTGGGGTCTGTTTGGAGGTGGCAGAAATGTCAGCGGATGATTTGGTTTATGTGAAGGTTAGTAGGGTGGAAGGTGAGCACCGGGGTGTTCTGTCCTTGTTACTGTTGGAGGGGTGGGGTCTGAGGGCGGAGGTGCGGGATGTGGGCGAGATGTGTTGGAGGGCATCTTTAACCACATGGGAAGGGAAATTGCAGTCTCTAAAGAAGGAGGCCATCTGGTGTGTTCTGTGGTAGAACTGGTCCTCCTGGGAGCAGATACGGCGGAGGCAGAGGAATTGGGAATACAGGATGGAATTTTTTCAGGAGGTATGGTGGGAAGAGGTATAATCCAGGTAGCTGTGGCAGTTGGTGGGTTTGTAAAAATTGTTGGTATCATAGGAACAGTACAATCTGCAATTCTCCATCCAAGGCATCTATCATTCTGACTTGGAATTATATTGTTGTTCTTTCCATATTGCATGGTCAATATCATGGAATTCCATCCCTAAGGGCAATTTCAGACAGTCTACAGCACGTATACTTCAGTGGATCAAGAAAGTAGGTCACCACCATCTTGTCAAGGGCAACTAAAAATGAACAATAAGTGCTGGCCAAACAGTGACAACAACATCTTGTAAGTGAATAAGGAAGAAAGAGACCAAGTGGTCTCATTCTCAAAAATACTTTCAACGTCTGAGACATCATGTATCCTGGTGTTTGAGAGAATAACAAAGACAGAGTTTCACGAGTTAAATATGGAAGTTACAGGAATATGGTATGAGTTACATTGGCAGTGAAATTTTTGTCAAGTTTTGCAGTAAGATTAAAGCCTGGTCCTGGTCATGAACAACTTTTGAGGTCAAAAGCTCAGCTTAGAGTCACGTATTATATTCCATTGTGTTCAAGAGAGAGAGGCCTGTGAGTAGGAATAGTTGACAACTAAACTGAAAGGTATCCAGTGGAAGCCAGAATGAATGTTTTGCTTGAGAAGAGTAACTAAGAGTCTGCTCACAGCCTGCATAATGGACCAGCTGTGAATTTTAACAGCAATATTTGGCTGAGCATAATTCTGTTTCCTTATAGGTATGACCCATGATTTGGATGGTGGCTCACCTTGAATCATAGAATAAAGCAATGGAGAATGTGCCCATTCATTTTGGTGCAACTGAAACATAACAGAAAATTGTGGTGGAAGAAGTGGGTAAAGAGATATCAAGATTGGATATGATTTCTTCACAAAGAATTAATGTTGACTGCTCGTTCTCCAGTGGAATTGGTGGGAAAAGAAAGAAATGATAAAAAAGGACATAGGGAAGTACATGTGGACATTGGAGGAGATATTTTCTTTTGCAGAAAACAAAGTGGCTGTTTGAACATTATTGAGGACTGTGATAGAAAAACAGAGATAAAATGAAATGGCTGTAAGACCAGCACAGCAGCATGTTAACTACCTGTAGCAGCTTAAGGTGAGGAGGTAGACATAAATGTAATCAAGGTGAAATAGTGAAAATGAAGATGATGCGGGCAGAGAGAAATGGGTCTGGGAAAGGGAGGGTAAATCCACATATGTGAGAGTGAGAAAGGAGGACATAGCAAGAAGGTGAAGGTCAAGTCATCATAGTTTTACCATACCGTAGGACTGCTCTCTCATAGTGAAAATTGACTGGTGGTTGTTTAACCTGAGGGTGACCATACCTCAGGCCAAGGGAGGAGTTCAGAAGGTTAGTCCCTCAGTGTAATCTCAATGGATACAGAATTAAAACCATCTTGTTGATGCCCATTGTATTGTAAGCCAGCAGTAGTCATCTGCTCAGAGCCAAATGGGCTAACTGACCCCCACACAGCCAGGGCAAATAAGGAAGATACAAAAGTGCTGAAATTGATTGACAATGGGAAGGCAGAAAGGACAACACTGAATTAGGAACATAGGAATGGTATAGTATTGAGCTGTTGAGTCTGCCCCAATATTCATGTCGATCATGGCTTATTGAACACTTCACTGGCTTTTAAGCATTTTGCATAATCTTGTATTGCAATAGTAAACTGTAATCCATCAATCTGTACCTAAAATATACTGAAATATTAATTTCCACAGCCCTTTGAGTTTGAGAATTCCAAAGGTTCACAACACTCTGAATAAAAATATCTCCTCATCTCAGATCAAAGTGGAACTCTTTAGTTTTTAATTGTGTCCCCTGGTCATAGACTCCCCAGAAGGGAGTCTATCAATCCTATTTGATTATCCAATTAAATATTTCGTAAGCTTCAATGAGACATGCTTTCATTTTTCAAAACTCTGGAGAATACAAGCCCAATTTGCTCAATCTTCCTTCGCAAGTCAATTCTACAATCCAAGAACAAGTCTAATGAACATACATTGCACTCTTTCAACAGCAAAATATCTTTCCCAAGATAGGGAGATCAAACTCTGCACAGTACTCTAGGTCCTATCTAACTATGCTCCTATACAACTGAAGCAAGATTACATTCTTCTATACTCAAATATTTCTGCAATGAAGGCTACCATCCATTAACCTGCCTAATAGATTGCTGTACCTGTCTGTTAGTTTTCAGTGACATATCAGCAAAGATATCTAGGTCAGAGGCTAGAATACTACAGCACCTCTTGACACCCAAAAAGCCTGTCCACCATCTATGAGACACAAGTTAGAAGCCTGATGGAATATTCCCCACTCGCCTGGATGAGTGCACCTCCAACAACACTCAAGAAGCTTGACAACATTCAGGACAAAGCAACCTTGTTGATTTGCACCACATTCACAAAGATTCATTCCCTTCACCATGAATGCTTCATAGCAGCAATTAGTACTAACTACCAAGATCCCTTCTGGAACTGTTGCAGTCCTTATGCATCATGAATATATACATGACTCAGCATATGCAGCCTTCTCATAGAGTCATAGAGTCATGTTTACCCATCTTATTCATATACCCATCCAGATGCCTTTTAAATGTTGTAATTGTACCAGCTTCCACTACTTCCTCTGTCAGCTCATTCCATACACACATACTATCCTTTGCGTGAAAAAGTTGCCCCTTAGGTCACTTTTACATCTTTCCCCTCTCACCCTTAACCGATGCCCTCTGGTTCTGGACTCCCCCAACCTAGGGAATAGATGTTGTCTATTTACCCATCCATGCCCCTCATGATTTTATAAACTTCTCTAAGGTCACCCCTCAGCCTCTGACAATCCAGGGAAAACAGCTCCAGCCTATTCAGCATCTCCCTAGAGCACAATCTTTTCCAATCCAGGCAACATCCTTGTAAATCCTTTCTGAATCCTTTCATGTTTCACAACATCCTTCCAATACAAGGAAGACCAGAATTGCATACAATATTCCAAAAGTGGCATAATCAATGTCCTGTGCATCCTCAAAATGACCTCCCAACTCCTATACTCAAAGCTCTGACCAATAAAGGAAAGTATACTAAATGCCTTGTTTACTATCCTGTTTACCTGAGACTCCACTTTCAAAGGACTCCAAGATCTCTTTGTTCAGCAACACTCTCCAGAACCTTACCATTAAGTGTACAAGTCCTGCTCTGATTTGCCTTTCCAAAATGCAACACCTCACATTTATCTAAATTAAACTCCATCTGCCACTCCTTGGCCCATCTGATCAAAATCCCATTGCAGTCTGAGGTACTCTTCTTCGCTGTCTACTATGCCTCCAATTTTGGTGTTATCTGCAAATTTACTAAGTATACCTCTTACGTTCACCTTCAAATAATTTATATAAATGACAAAAAGCAGTGTACTCACCATCAATCCTCGTGGCACACTACTGGTCACTGGCCTCCAGTCTGAAAAGCAAGCTTCCACCACCCCCTATTCTCTACCTTTGAGCCAGTTCTGTATTCAAATGGCAAGTTCTCCCTATATTCCATATGATCTAACCTTGCTAACCAACCTACCACAAGGAACCTTGTCAAATGCCTTACTGAAGTCCATATAGATCACATTCACCGCTCTGCCCTTATCAATCCTCGTCATTGCTGCTTCAAAAAACCCAAGTTAGTGAGACATGATTTCCCTCGCATACAGTCATGTTGACTATCCATAATCACTCCTTGCCTATCCAAATACATGTAAATCCTGTCCCTCAGGATTCCCTCCAACAACTTGCCCACTGATGTCAGGCTCACCAGTCTAGAGCTCCCTGACTTTTCCTTACCACCTTTCTTAAATAGTGGCACTACATTAGCCAACCTCCAGTCTTCCAGCACCTCACCTATGACCTTCGATGATCAAGGGGCCTAGCAATCGCTTCCCTAGCTTCACACAAAGCTATAGGGTGCATCTGATCAGATCCTGGGGATTTATCCACCTTTATGAGTTACAAGACATCCAAAACTTCCTTCTCTGTAATATGGACTTTTCAAGATGTCACCATCTATTTTCCCACATTCTGTATTTTCTATGTCCTTCTCGACAGTAAACATGAATGCAAACTACTCATTTAGTATCTCCCCCATCTTCTGCGGTTCCACACAAAGGCCACCTTCTTGATCTTTGAGGGATCCTCTTCTCTCCCTAGTACCATTTTGTCCTTAATGCATTTATAAAATCCTTTGGATTCTCCTTAACTCTATTTGCCTAAGCTATCTCATGCCCATTTTTTGCCCTGCTGATTTCCCTCTTAAGCATACTCCTACTCCTTTTTTACTCTTCTAAGGATTCACTCGATCTCTGCTGTCTATACCTGACATACACTTTCCTCTTTTTCTTGACCAAAACCTCAATTTCTCTACTTATCCAGCATTCTCTGCACCTACCAGCCTTGCCCGAAACGTCGACTTTCCTGCTCCTCGGATGTTGCATGACCTGCTGTGCTTTTCCAGCACCACTCTGATCTAAACAAAAGCCTTGCCTTTCATCCTAATGGGAATAAAATATCTCTGGACTCTCGTTACTTCAACTTTGAAGGCTCCCATTTTCCAGCCATCACTTTACCTGCAAATAGCTGCACCCAATCTACTTTTGAAATTTCTTGCCTAATACCTCCAAAACTGGCCTTCTTCCCATCTAGAACTTAACGTTTTTAGGTCCAGTCTATCTTATTCCATCACTGTTTTAAAATAAGTAGCATTATGGTCGCCGGTCCCAAAGTGCTCCACCACTGATACCTCACTCACTTGCCCTGCCTTATTTCCCAAGAGTAAGTCAAGCTTTGCATCTTTTCTCGTAGGTACTGAATCAGAAAATGTTCTTGTACACATGTAATAAATTATTTGCCATCTAAACCATTAACACAATGGCAGTTCCAGTCTATGTTTGGAAGTTCAAAGTCCCCGACCATTACTATACTGTTATTCTTGCTGATTCAGAGCTCTCCTTATGAAGTTGTTTCTCAATTTCCTATTGACTATTTGGGCGGTGGGGGGGGGGGGGGGGGGGCTCCATAGTACAATCCCAATAAAGTTACCATCCCTTTCTTACTTCTCAGTTCCACTCAAATAGCTTCCCTGGATGTGTTCCTAGGAATATCCTCCTGATCACAGTCATAATGGTATCCCTCATCAAAAGTGTCACTGCCCCTTCTTTCTTGCCCTCCTTTCTGTCCTTCCTATAGCATTTGTATCCTGGAACAGCCAGTCCTGTTCATCCATGAGCCACATCTCTGTGATTGCTATGATATCTCAGTCTCACACTGCTAACCATGCCCTGAGTTCATCTGCCTTCCCTGTTAGGCCCCTTTCATTGAAATAAATGCAGTTTAATCTGCCTCATTCTTTGCTTTGTTTCTGTCTGCCCTGACTGTTTGATTTGTTCCCTTTCCCAACTGTAGCAGTCTCAGATTGATCTCTTTCCTCACTATCTCCCAACACACCACTCCTCACAAACAGCTGTAGAAAATCTCCCTGCCAGTATTTTAGTCCCTTCTAATTCAGGTGCAATCTCTTCTTCTTACAAAGATCACTACTACCCCAGAAGAGATTCCAAGGATCCAAAAATGTGAACCCTTATACTCTGCACGAGCTCCTCAGCCCTCTTCATCTTCTCTCTCCTCCTATTCCTACCATCACTAGCCTGTAGCATGATGAGTAATCCAGATATTACTACCCTTGAGGACCTCCTTTATAAATTGCTGCCTAACGTCCTATATTCTCTCTTCAGAATCTCATCCTTTTTTCTTCCTATGACATTAGTTCCAATGTGATGATGACATCCTGCTGGTCCATCTCCACTTTGAGAATATTCTGCACTGTCTCTGAGATATCCTTGATCCTGGTACCAGGGATGAAACAGACCATTCTGATTTCTCACTGTCGGCTGCAGAAATGCCTGTCTGTGCCTCTGACTAGCGAGTCGCCTATCATAATCGATCACTTGGAACCTGATATACCCCACGTTACACTCAAGACAGTCTTGGTACAAGAAACTTGGCTGTTTGTGTTACATTCCCTTGAGAGTCCACCGCCCACTATATTTCACAAAACAGCATACTTGTTTGAGATGGGGGTAGCCACAGGAGACTCCTGCACTACCTATCTGCCTCTCCTACCTTTCCTGGCAATAACAATTCTACCTGACTGTTTTTGCAGATTTTCTCCATTCTTATAAATGCCATCCAACACAGCACCTACCTCCTGTAAATTGCTCATTGCTTTTAATGGCCACTCTAACCAATCCATGCAATTGATAGAATTCACAACCAAACACACTTACTGCAGATATAATCTCCTGTAAGATGGAAATTCTCCCTAATCTCACACATCCGACAGAAAGAGCACATCACTCTACTAAAAACCACGTTTGCACTTCAGCAATCTATAGAAAATACTATAATCTTACTGTTCTAAAAAAAATGCTGCTCCAGGCTAACTTAGTACCTATGTATTTTATTTTAAAATTTTAATCAAGGGACAGATCTCAATAAAACATATAACCAAACACATAATAAAACATATAACCACTGTACTCACTAGTGAAAAATGAGCAAGGTTACACTTAAAAACCATACACTGCTCCTGTGCTGTGAGCTCTCCTACACATGTTCTGCAAGATCAGCTGTGAATTTTGCTGTTCATTATTTTTTCTTAGATGTAATCAGATGTCCAGAAATATTTGAACTCAAACAGCAAAGACAATAGCTATGTGAGTACACTGTTATGTCAGACAGCGGTGCAGGGTTTTTTTTCCCTGTCTGTCTCTCTCTCTCTCACACACACACACACACACACACACACACAGACCACGTGGTCCCTGCCTTTATTCTCTTCCTCCTTTTAAAAGTGCTGTTATTTTGATCTCTGTGCACCCCCCACCCTCGAACACCACCCCAAAGTTCCAAAACACTGCAATAGCTTATAAAACTGTAATTACCTCCAACACCTAAAATGCCTCAAAAAAGGAGTAGCTCTAAAATTTTTTCCCATATTCCACTTTGGATTACCCAGATTCACCACTCTCTGGGAAATTACTCCTTACCTGTGTCTTAATTGGGAAACTGCTTATTCTGATATTATGCCCTCTGGTGCTAAACTCTTACAGAAAAAAAGTCTCCATATGTACTCTGTCAAGTCCTCCATGAATCTTAAATATTTCAATGAATGCAGGCTCAACCTACTCATGCTCTCCTCATAAGACAGACCTCTACACATTGGATCAACCCAGTGAACCTTCTCTGGACTGGATCCAATTTCAGTATATCTTCCCTTAAATAATAGCCCCAAGATTATTCCCAATATTCCAGTTGTGTTATGACTATATATAATTGTAGCAGGGCCTTCCTACTTTTATAGTTAATATCACTTTGGAATTAAGGGAATTCCAATTGCCCAAGTCTTCTATGCTGTAGTTTTTGCAGTTTTTCTTGATTTAAATAATATTCAGCTCTCTACCAAAGTGCATAACGACACACTTTCCTAAAATACATTCCACCTACTGAGCCTTTGCGCAATCATTTTGTCTGTCCACAAAGCTCAAATAGTTCTCCCTGCTCATTTTCCCATCTACTTCGTGTCATCTTCAATTTTAGCTATAGTACATTCGCTTCCGTCATATATTGTAATTAATTGTGACTCCAGGAAAGACCCCTGTATCTCTCCATTGGTTACAGGTGTCTATTCTGAACATGCCCCCTTTTCCCAACATTCTGTCTTTATTAGTTAGCAAAGCCTCCATCCATGCGAATATACTACTTCCAACACTATAAGCTCTTATTCAGTGGCCTAAAGTGCGGTACCTTATGAAACATCTTCTGACAATTCAAATGAGATTGATGTGGGGACAGGAAGTATTATAACCAAGTTTGCAGATGACACTAAAACAAGTGGGGAAGTAGTTACAATGAAGAGAAAAGAAATTTACAAATGGATATGGTGAATGGCCCAGAAGTTGGCAGATGAAGTTTAATGTGGATAGGTATGATGTTATCCATGTTTGTCCGAGAAATAGAAAGACAATTTGTTATCTTTATGGAAAGAAACTTCAGAGAGCTTCAATGCAGAAAATTAGTATGCAGGTACACCAGGAAATAAGGAAGGAAAATCTAATTTTGACATCATTGCTAAAAAGAATTAAATATAAAAACAGGGATATGTTGCTTAGTTGTACAAGGTATTAGTAAGACCACATCTGGAGTATTGCCTGTAATTTTGTACCTGTTACTGGAGAAGGGATGTAATTGTATAGGAGGCAGCTCAGAGGAGCTTCACTCCATTGATTCCAGAGATGACGGGCTTGGAGTATGAAGAGAGGTTGAGCAGTTTGGGCTCATTCTCTCTGGAATTTTGAAGAAGCAGAGGAGATCTAATTGAGGTATCAAAGATGATTAAGTGGATTGACAAAGTACCATAGAAAGGATGTTTCCTCATGTGGGACAATCTGGAATGAGAAGTCATAGCTTGAGGATAAAGGGTGGCAGAGAAATAATTTCTCTCATAGGGCCATTAATCTGTGGAATTCATTGCTCTTGCATGTTGTGGGTGCTGGGACGTTGAGTAAATTTAAGGAGGTGATTTACAGATTTTTAATTAGGAACAGGTGAAAGGGTTATGAGAAGTGGACAGAAAAGTGGAAGTGAGGCCGAGATTAGGCTAGTCATAATCCAATTAAATGGTGGACCAGGCTTGAGGGGCTGAATTGCCTACTCCAGTTCCTTGTTGTTACCTTCTTATACTCACTGTTTCTCTTCTTTCTATCCCTGTTTCTACCAAAGGTTTCTCATGAATTTGTCAGACGTGATTTCCCCTTTGTGGATGCTACGTTGACTCTTATGTTCTATACATGTTATATTTCTAAGTTCCTCCAATGAGTCATTTATAATAGACTCTAACATTTCGCAAAACCAAATGCTAAACTAACTGGCCTCCAAATAATATTTTGACTCCTCCCCTTTTTAAATCCAGATGCTGCAGTAGCGTTGGTCAGTTTTTAAAAAAGTTTCGTCTACGTGGTACGACTTAACCCCGGCAACATGAGTTTGGTTCAAAATAGATTGAAACGTGACATTACAGATAAACATATGTAATTACTCAGCAGGTTAGCCGATGTCTGATGGGTGAGAGAGAAAGGAATTGCAGCTCATCAGTGTGACCGAATTAAATGTATGGTTCTCGCTCCGGATGTATCGCCTGGCCAATATTTTTTGACAATTGCATTCGAAATCGAGCAATCGCTCTGTTTTGCTGTTTCTATAGTTTTTTTTAAGCTTCTTAATGGCAAACTATGAAGAATGCCGATATAGACTGACAGCATGAAAGGAGGAGGTTATGGCATTTTGGTATTATCGCTGGACAAGGGTCTAGATTAGAGTGGTGCTGGAAAAGCACAGCAGTTCAGGCAGCATCCGAGGAGCAGTAAAATCGACGTTTCGGGCAAAAGCCCTTCATCAGGAATCCAGCTTTTTCAGGGCAGAGGAAATGACCTGGGAGTTACAATGGGAGAGGGACTCCCTGAGATTCTTGTAGAGAGAGGAGGAAAACTTCTTCAAGGCAGGCTTCCTGGACAGCCAATCTAGAGACCCGGCTCAGAATCCCAACGAGGCTGATAGTGGAACTTGAATTCAAGAGAAAACAAAGAAATCTGCAATTACCAGTCGATGGTCGGGAAAAACCCATCTCAATCAGTACTGTCCTTATTTAGATTAGATTAGATTACATTACAGTGTGGAAACAGGCCCTTCGGCCCAACAAGTCCACACCGACCCGCCGAAGCGCAACCCACCCATACCCCTACATTTACCCCTTACCTAACACTACGGGCAATTTAGCATGGCCAATTCACCTGGCCCTGCACATCTTTGGACTGTGGGAGGAAACCGGAGCACCCGGAGGAAACCCACGCAGACACGGGGAGAACGTGCAAACTCCACACAGTCAGTCGCCTGAGGCGGGAATTGAACCCGGGTCTCTGGCGCTGCGAGACAACAGTGCTAACCACTGTGCCACCGTGCCGCCCTTAGTCTGGCCTACACGTGAGTCTTGACCCTCAGCAATGTGGACGCCTCTTAACTGCCCTCTGGACAATTAGGAATGGGGAAGCCAGCGATGCCTGTATCCAACAAATGAATAAAATAAAGATTCATTAAAGTAGTGAGGGTCCAGAGGCAGCAGGCCTTTTATTTAAATCAATGGACAGTCATGCATTGTAAACGCGAACGCTTGTAAATGGAGCGAAGCTGAATCGGTATTGATGCAGTCGAGTACGAACTCGCTTGCTTTTAAACACTAACAAAGGATACGGGCGTCCCAGAAGCTGTCTATTTCAAGTTCCCTTGAACTGAGCACCCACCCTCCTCTCTGACCTATCACCTTCATCCCCACTCCCACCCCCCTCCCATTTATCTCTCCACCCTGGAGGCTCCCTGCCTTCAGTCCTGATGAAGGGCTTTTGCCCGAAATGTCGATTTTCCTCCTCCTCGGATGCTGCCCGACCTGCTGTGTTTTTCCAGCACCACTCTAATCTAGACTCTGATTTCCAGCATCTGCAGTCCTCACTTTTGCCAATACGGACTGTTCTGTCCATCACTAGCGATTGAGTTCGCACACAATTCAGGCTGTATACGTGAATATAGATATAGCGACAATATAAATTATCGAAGGCTTACACTCAAGGCTATTTTACATCGTACGTGAATTCAACTTAAATTTATTGCGCAACCGTTTTGCATATTGATGTGACAGTTGGAATGTAATACAGAGAAAACAATCTCAGAGTTACTGTGAAGACCCTCTGCCCATCATGTTTTTCTTTGTGTTATTCTCTGGTTTCACTAAGATAATATAACATTTTGGAGCAAAAATACAGACAAGTAAACCAAAACTCGACGCCCAAATAGCAAACACTTCGACAGCCACCGTGTACTTTCCAGGAGAGCTGACATAAGCCGGAATAAAAGTGATCCAAACAGCACAGAAGATCAGCATACTGAAAGTTATATACTTCGCGTCATTGAAATTATCTGGAAGTTTCCGGGCAAGAAAAGCTAACAGGAAGCATACCGTGGATAGAAGACCAATATAACTGGATACAAAATAAAAGGCTTTTAAAGAGCCCACGTCACATTCCAAAATAATGATATCTCTATAATAGGTCGCGTTTTTCAGTGGATAAGGAGGTGATACAATGAGCCAGATTGTGCAAACTAAACCTTGAAGAAATGTAAGAACGAACACGCCTAACCGTTGCTGCATGGGTCCAAACCAGTTCATCAAGTTGTTGTTGGGAAGAGTTGCTTTAAAAGCGATCACAACAAGAACTGTTTTCCCCAAAATACAGGAAATACAGAGAACAAATACAATTCCAAACGCAGTCCGCCGCAACATGCAGGACCATCCGGTCGGTTTCCCAATGAAGGTAAGTGAGCACAGGAAGCAAAGCGTTAGGGCAAAGAGAAGGAGGAAGCTCAGCTCCGAATTGTTCGCTCGAACGATAGGAGTTTCCCGATACTGGAAGAATACAGCAGCTGTACCCAATGCGAGGCACACGCCCACTAAAGCAAGTGCCACTAAGACATAGCCCAGAACTTCTTGGAAGGAAAGAAATTCAATCTTTTTGGGAACACATCGATCTTTTTGATCATTGGACCAATATTCCAAAGGACATTTCATACAATCAGTGGAATCTGAAAGAATGATATAATCATTAAAAAAAAGAGATTAATTTGGATACACGATAACATCGTATTCGGCTCCATGTTTGTGCATACCTGTGGCGTTGCTGATCTCACCATCGGCGCACTCTGCGCAGTCAAAACAACATATTGGCTGACCTTTCCGGCTGACCTTTCTTGTTCCGGGAGGACAAGGTTCTGAGCAAAGCGCACGTGGAATCTATGGGAAAAGAAAGACTTTATTCCCACCATATCATAAGAACAATACACAAATTACATCCGGCGCATCAAGAATGTCTTGCCATTTCAGGAATTCTGATCACCAACACAAGGTGCGCATTTTCAAAATAGCCTTAAATGTCTTAGTGTGCAAGCGATTGTTTTGCCACCAGAAACAGTTCTTCACGGATTCTTTCCTGATTTTGAAGCACTCAGTCAACGCTTCTTTTTATTTCTGCTCAAAGGCACACGTGGGGAGGTAGTGGAGTAGTGCCAATTTCGCTGGCCCTGTGCTCCCCAATCCTGGCTAATGTTCTGGCCATGGCTTTGTATCCGACCATAGCAAATGATAAAATCTGAATTTTATTTACTCGCTCATTGAATTTTTCTGTTCTTTCCCTGATTATCCTATATACACTTTGATGCATCTCAATTCCTAATTAACTTCGCTAGCAAATGTCATCCCACTATTTCGGAAAAGAGTGAGACAGAAAAGAGAGGCGGACCTGTCAGTCCTCAATCAGTAGTAGGGAAACTGCTAGAATCTACCATGAAGAAGATAATTAATGCATAGTGGGGTAAAAATGATCTGATCAGGCATACACAGCATGGATTTGTGAATGGAAAGACATGTTTGTTGTACTTGTTGCATGTTTCCCGAACCTGGAGCTTTATTTTGAAGGATATTTCACAAAATGGATAAAGGAGAGTTCTTGAATGCCGTACACCTGTATATTCACAGGCTTTTGATAAGGTTCCACATAGGAGGTTAGTTAGCATAATTAACTGCATGGTAAAAGAGATACTGACACGGATTAATGATCAGTTAATGGGCCGAAAGCACACAGTCGTAACAAATAGATCATCTGATATTAGTAGGCGGTACTCGTGGAGTACCGAATAGGTCAGTACTTGGTCCCCAGCTGTTCACAATATTTATCAATGATTTGGAGGTGATGACCAAATGGAATATTTTGCTATTTGTAGCTAATACAAAGTTAGGCAGGGATGTATATTGTGACGAAGATGCAAAACATACTTTGGAGAACTTGGAGAGGCTTAACAAGTGAGCAAGAATAACGAAAATGGAATACAATTATGGAAAAAGTGAGGTAATGCACTTTGATAGGACGGACAAATGTGCAGTGCATTTCTCACACGTTGATGGGATAAAAAGCGTAGATATGCGAAGGGATTGGAATGTCTCTTCAATAAGACAATTAATACTAACATGCAGGTGCAGCAAGCTATTAGGAAAACAAATGGAACATTATCTTCTATGATGAGAGGGTAAGATTACATGAGTAGTGAATTCCTGTTTCACTACTTCCTATGAAGAGAGATTGGGCAAACTAGGTCTGTATTCTCTGGAAATTTGAAGAATTAGAGGTGACCTCGTTGAAACTTAGAAAATACTTAAAGGGATATAATATACAGATGCAGCTAAGTTGTTTCCCCTGATTGGGGAGTTTAGAACCGAGGCGCACTGTTTAAAAATAATGGGGATGCCATTTAATTAAACCGCATAGGGTAAGACTATGTTGAAACTACAGTTTCAAGATTGTTCAAATCGGAGGAACGCAGAGAATGAGAAAAGCGATAAGACTCTAAAGAAGTGGTGTCCATAACTATTCATTTATCGTACCCAAGAAAACTCAGAATGGACAGTAAGTACCAACCTTGCTCGTGGGACGTATATTCAATGGACAGATTTTTTAAAAATGCACACACATGCAATTGCTGCCAAAGCTGCTGGTCTGAAAGTCGTTGTGTTACCGTAGATTGCCAGTCAAAATTTAAATGAATATACCTGATTGTCAACGGTGCTCCACACGATATCCCCAACGTTCAGGGCAAGTTCTTGCCCTAAAGGAGCCGTGCCATCATAATATCCAACGTTTACAATTTCAACTGTACCCTTCAAAGTCATTTGCAAATTTATTACTTCATACGTTGGGACTGGATCACCATTTGCATCAAAGTACACAACTTCTCCAGTCCGATCTGTAAAATTTACCGAGTGTAGGTAATGCAGCAGCTACAGAAGAACAACGTAAATCATGTAAATCATTAGATGTAACAAGGGTATGTTACACGTGGATAGATGCATTCAAATTCATTCAGGTCTTGGAACTGTGCAAATTCCCTTTGAGTTTGAGATGAATTATTAAACACAGATCCTACATGAACGTGATGGTTTTAGCTGTGGTTTCATGGCAACATATCGGCAGTGAGGCAGAACGCTTCAGATCAAATCCCACTTCAGAGACTTTATCCCATTATCTAAACTGACACCTGGGTGCACTAAAGACTGAGTGCAACAATGTACTTTTCTGTGATTCATCTGTTAAATAGAAACAGAAAATGGGAGCAGAAGTAGGCCATTCAGCCCATTGAGTATGCTTCTCCTTTCATTGTGATCATCCAACTCTATAGCCTCGTACTACTTTTCCCTATAACCTTTCATTCCTTTAACCCGAACTGCTATATCCAACCTCTTCTTCAAATCATATAATGTTTGGTCCATCACTTCCTTCTATAATAGCGAATGACAGTCTCACCACACTCTAGGTGAGGAAATGGGAATTGCTCCGAGAAGCAAAATGCGAAGGAAAATCATTCCATCCCCTGCCCAATATCCTAGTCCTTAAACACATAAAATGATGATCTGCTTATCTATGATGTGGAGGTGTGGGTGTTGGGCTAGGTTGGACAAGGTCAAAAATCACTTGACAACAGGTTATAGCCTAACAGGTTTACTTGATTTGGAGATGCCGGTGTTGGACTGGGGTGTACAAAGTTAAAAAACACACAATACCAGTTTATAGTCCAACCTCTTCTTCAAGGAGCGTCGCTCCGAAAGCTAGTGTGTTTCCAATTAAATCTGTTGGACTACAACCTGGTGTTGTGTGATTTTTAGGTTTACTTGAAAACGCGAGCTTTCGGAGTGTTGTTCCTTCTTCAGGAGCTCGTGACCTTCACCTGAAGAAGGAGCGAGGCTCCGAAATCTTATTGTTTCAAATAAACCGGTTGGACTGTAACTTGGTGAAATTTTGACCCTACTTATCTATCATACTGTTGTTTGTGAAGCAATTTAACTTTCGCACTACACTTAAAACGGGCTTCCTTAATTACAAAGCTCTCTGGAACTGCTGAGGCACTGAAATGCGCCACTAATTACATCTTTCTTTGTTATTAGCTTTAATGTTACAGCGATTATCTGGCTTCCTATACATTCGCAAACATTTTCTGCAAGGTTTCGGGGGGGGGCGGTTCCTTTTTTTTTAATACCGGCATGTTATTCTTTCTGTCTCATTCCCTGAATATATCGTTTGCTCACTGGGATTGTTTGTTAAAGTAGAACTGCTCAGTAGTAAAGACACAACTGGGAATGTAACAAATACCATTTTGGGTGATATTTATTTGCAGAGTTTTTGCACTAGAAACGATTGGGTCACCATTAATGTGTGCCTATTTTCTTACCTGCCAGGGTTCAAAGTTTGAAATGTGAGCGCATGTATTGTTCATAAAGGGGCCATAGCCTTCTTCACAGTTTAGCATATCGTCAAGTGCATGAGCGACAGCATAGACCGCTTTGTACACATGGTAGGAACTTCCGTCCATTATCGCTGGAAGGTAGGCGTTTTTTATTTCATCCAGCTGTTCTTTTCCCGTGCATTGCTGCATTTGGAATTGCTCTGTCACATTGTCAGCCTTTAAAGAGCACGTGAATGCAGCTTCCCAAAATTTATTCACGAAAATGCTGTCAGGGAACCTGGAAGGATGAATTTTTAGAAGATAATCTCTGAGTCCGTCTATTTCTGTTCTTCGGGTTGCTAAACCAATCGTCCCAACCAGAAATCTCGCTCTTTCTTCAGGGGGGAGCAAATCTTCTGTAACCCACCCTTCACTCCCAATCCATTGTATCCCAGTTACATTTTGACGCAAAAATTCCTTAAGTAATATTCGCATCTCTCCAGGATGTAAGAACCCCACCAAGACTTTTGTGGTCGCCTGTTTGATCACCCGCACTATTTTGGTGACCTTGTCTGCAGGGTCCGTTCGATAAAACAATTCAGAGTACGCAATGCACACCCCAAAGTTTTGGGCTTCTTCGATAAATGCTCGCATTCCAAAATTCCCATAGTCGGTGTTACTTCGAATTGTCCCAATCCAATTCCAACCGAACGTTTTCACTAGTACAGCGAGAAGTTTGGACTGATAATCGTCACTTGGGATGGTTCTGAAGAATGTCGGGTATTCTTGTTTGTCACTGAGGCACGAACAAGTGGAGAAGTAACTAACCTGCACAGTAATAAATGTAAATGGATGAAAGCGCGTGTTTAGGTGCTTTGAATTACCTAGAAAATCTCCTTAAATTGGCATTCTTGCAAATTGTTCTGATGAATGTAAGACGAAAGTCTGAGAGAAAACGTATCCCTTTTCCAGCAATGCTCAAGTGCTCAATATTACAAAACAACTACTTTAAAATTAGATACTCCACAGTATGGAAAAAAAGCCCTTTGGCTCAACAAGTCCACGCCGACCCTCTGAAGAAGGACTCAACCAGTCCCATTCCCGACCCTATATTTACCCCTGTCTAATGCGCCTTATGGCCAATTCACCTTGCACATTTTTGGATTGTAGGAGGAAACCAGAGCACCCGACGGAAGCCCATGCAGACAGGCTGGAATCGAACCCGGGTCCTTGGGGCTATGAGGTAGCAGGGCTAACTACTGAGCCACTGTGCTGCCCGCAAATATGCGCAATTAAGCAATATGACTTATGATAACTTGTTCAGGACGAATTATTTGATATAACTTCTATAATTATAATACTAATCTCGTAAAATGTAACAGGAATTAATTACACAGTTTTTAATCTTTTGTTTAAAATATTGAGCTAAAAGGATCTCTGGTGGATGCACTCATAGAGTCATAGAGTCATAGAGATGAACAGCATGGAAACAGACCCTTTAGTCCAACCTGTCCACGCCAACCAGATATCCCAACCCAATCTAGTCCCGCCTGCCAGCACCCAGCCCATATCGCTCCAAACCCTTCCTATTCATATAACCATCCAAATGCATCTTAAATGTTGCAATTGTACCAGCCTCCACCACATCCCCTGGCAGCTCATTCCATACACGTACCACCCTCTGCATGAAAACGTTGCCCCTTAGGTCTCTTTTATATCTTTCCCCTCTCACCCTAAACCTATGCCCTCTAGTTCTGGACTCCCCGATCCCAGGGAAAATACTTTGTCTATTTATCCTATCCATGCCCCTCATAATTTTGTAAACCTCTATAAGGTCACCCCTCAGCCTCCGACGGTCCAGGGAAAACCACCCCAGCCTGTTCAGCCTCTCCCTATGGCTCAAATCTCCCAACCTTGACAGCATCCTTGTAAACCTTTACTGAACCTTTTCAAGTTTCACAACATCTTTCTGATAGGAAGGAGACCAGAATTGCACGCAATATTCCAACAGTGGCCTAACCAATGTCCTGTACAGCCGCAACATGACCTCCCATCTCCTGTACTCAATTCTCTGACCAATAAAGGAAAGCATACCAAACGCCTTCTTCATTATCCTATCTACCTGCGACTCCACTTTCAAGGAGCTATGAACCTGCACTCCAAGGTCTCTTTGGGACCTTACCATTCAGTGTGTAAGTCCTGCTAAGATTTGCTTTCTGAAAATGCAGCACCTCACATTTATCTGAATTAAACTCCATCTGCCACTTCTCAGCCCATTGGCCCATCTGGTCCAGATCCTGTTGTAATCTGAGGTAACCCTCCTCACTGTCCACTACACCTCCAATTTTGGTGTCATCTGCAAACTTACTAACTGTACCTGTTATGCTCGCATCCAAATCATTTATGTAAATGACAAAAAGTAGAGGACCCAGCACCAATCCTTGTGGCACTACACTGGTCACGGGCCTCCACCACCCTCTGTCTTCTACCTTTGATCTAATTCTGTATCCAAATGGCTAGTCCTTCCTTTATTATGAGATCTAACCTTGCTAATCAGTCTCCCATGGGAAACCTTGTCGATCACCTTACTGAAGTCCATATAGATCACATCTACTGCCCTGCCCTCATCAATCTTCTTTGTTACTTCTTCAAAAAACTCAATCAAGTTTGTGAGACATGATTTCCCACGCACAAAGCCATGTTTGACGATCCCGAATCAGTCCTTGCCTTTCCAAATGCATGTACATCCTGTCCATCAGGATTCCCTCAACAACTTGCCCACCACTGAGGTCAGGCTCACCAGTCTATAGTTCCCTGGCTTGTCTTTGCTGCCCTTCTTAAACAGTGGCACCACGTTTGCCAACCTCCAGTCTTCTGGCACCTCACCTGTGACTATCGATGATACAAATATCTCAGCAAGAGGCCCAGCAATCACTTCTCTAGCTTCCCACAGAGTTCTAGATTAGATTACTTTACAGTGTGGAAACAGGCCCTTCGGCCCAACAAGTCCACACCGACCCACCGAAGCGTAACCCACCCCTACCCCTACATTTACCTCTTACCTAACACTACAGACAATTTAGCATGGCCAATTCACCTGACCTGCACATCTTTGGACTGTGGGAGGAAACCGGAGCACCCGGAGGAAACCCACGCAGACACGGGGAGAACGTGCAAACTCCACACAGTCAGTCGCCTGAGGCGGGAATTGAACCCGGGTCTCTGGCGCTGCGAGGCAGCAGTGCTAACCACTGGGCCACCGTGCCGCCCACACCTGATCAGTTCCTGGGAATTTATCCACCTTTAACCGTTTCAAGACATCCAGCACTTCCTCCTCTGTAATCTGGACAATTTGCAAGATGTCACCATCTATTTCCTTACAGTCTATATTTTCCATATCCTTTTCCACAGTAAATACTGTTGCAAAATATTCATTTAGCACCTCCCCATTTTCTGTGGCTCCACACAAAGGCTGCCTTGTTGATCTTTGAGGGGCCCTATTCTCTCCCAAGTTACACTTTTGTCCTTAATATATTTGTAAAAACTCTTTAGATTCTCCTTAATTCTATTTGCCAACACTATCTCATGTCCCCTTTTTGCCCTCCTGATTTCCCTCTTAAGTATACTCCTACTTCCTTTATACTCTTCTGAGGATTCCCTCCATCTATCCTGTCTATACCTGACATATGCTTCCTTCTTTTTCTGAACCAAACCCTCAATTTCTTTCGTCATCCAGCATTCCCTATACCTACCAGCCTTCCCTTTCACCCTGACTGGAATATACTTTCTCTGGATTCTTGTTATCTCATTTCTGAAGGCTTCCCATTTTCCAGCCGTCCCTTTACCTGCGAACATCTGCCTCCAATCAGCTTTCGAAAGTTCTTGCCTAATACCGTCAAACTTGGCCTTTCTCCACTTTAGAACTTCAACGTTTAGATCTGGTCTATCCTTTTCCATCAAGATTTTAAAACAAATAGAATTATGGTCGCTGGCCCTAAAGTGCTCCCCCACTGACACCTCAGTCACCTGCCCTGCCTTATTTCCCAAGAGTAGGTCAAGTTTTGCACCTTCTCTAGTAGGTACATCCACATACTGAATCAGAAAATTGTCTTGTATCCGTCAGATTGTAGCTACCTTCAACTGAATTTCCATCATTTAAATTTCTAATTGGATCCTTTATTCTATTACTAACTCCAACTTTAAGGGACTTTGTAGCGTGGTGGTAGTGTCCCTACCTCTGAGCCGGAAGACCCACGTTCAAAACCCACCTGCTCAAGAAGTGTGTGATGACATCTCTGAGCCGGTTGGTTATAAATATCCGGTTCTTATTTTACTCGCTGCACTTGGGCCATTGCATCCCCTGCATCATGCATTCAGTTTGGACACAGCACCCAGCAGGGGTGTTTGTCGTGTTATTTAACTCTTTTTGTGACTAGACACTATTTATAGTCGTACGATTGAAAAAACTAATCGAAAGCTATTCAAATAATCTCAAATGAAAAAGCAGTCAAGTATTCGATATTTTACCATCGGAATTCCGAAAGAACCAACTGCCCTTGCGGCTGCAATGGAGGACGTGGATATATCACATCCAATAATAGCTGCGACATTGGA
Source organism: Chiloscyllium plagiosum (assembly GCF_037043375.1). Classification (NCBI taxonomy): domain Eukaryota; kingdom Metazoa; phylum Chordata; class Chondrichthyes; order Orectolobiformes; family Hemiscylliidae; genus Chiloscyllium; species Chiloscyllium plagiosum. The sequence continues at coordinate 21,638,020 of NW_028270151.1, read as the reverse complement.
GGAACCTTTACATTCAGGGTACTCAATTAGTTCTTGCTCTCCATTCACCAAAGCCAGCGCTGCTTTCGATGCAATCGCTGAGGACGAGCAGTCATCGTAGATTTTATATCCCAGAGTGGTATTCGGAAGTAGAGTTTTGCTCCGATTTATTTCATCGATAGCAAATATCATAGTCTGCATCAGGCGAAAGTTTGACAAGTGGAAACTGCGGAATATATAAATAAAATACCGTATGCATATTCAAGTCATCATTCAATCGTGGATTGAATAACATAGCTAGAATACAATTGTGTCTGCTAAGTGATAACGAAGAGAAAGTATATTTGGTCAACAATAATTACTAGATGATTGTTACTCTCTTCCTTCTCAGAACTGCAACAACAAGCCATATTCAAAGAAATGTTTGAAGGTCCACGTATGGATGTTTGCGCTATCTATAGACAGATCTATGTGCATAGGCATTCACATAATGCATATAAATTGGAAATGTTATCAACAACATTGCCGTGGCCTCACTCTCTTTCCATAGTTTTACGTAGTTATTCAATTTAAGCAAGTACATGAGATGGGTATTGGTGTTCAGTTGTAATACACGCGACGCAACAAAAAAGGCCTGATTCATGAACAGACAATTCTTCAAATAGCTTTAACACCTGAAGTCTTCACTTCAGTATACTTTAGTCAACAAAGTAGCATCCAGATTTTGCATTGACAATAATGCTGAGTATGCGAAATAGCGTACTTTTCAATGTTTATCCCTGTCTAGTGCGGCATGAAATTCAGAAGTTCTTGTCCTAAGCTACATCGCCAATGAAATACTCTCACCAAAAGGTTTGAGATTTAAATACATATCTGACTTGTCGTTGGCAATATTTAAAAACAAAATGCAAGCTTTCAGGAAAAAGGATGCTTATTTTCTGTTTCTTTTATCTCTCTTAATCCAATCCCTTTCCTCTAATTCTTTGTCTTCACTGTTTTGTAGGTTAAATAATCTATTTTACAACCCTTTATTCAACACCGCACGCGTTAATGGGAATCTTCAAATGGTTCAAACAGACGCACAAATTGACCTTCGGTACTCAGTAGAGGGCGTATTTTCAGAGCTCCAATTGCTACAGATCGAAGCATAAAAGTTTGACGAACACGATCGGCTTTTGGTTTACTTGCACTTTTTGTAACTGTCCCTTGAGTGAGAAAAAAGACATTTTATATCCTCTTATAAAATTACTTCGCAATATCTGACAGACAAAACTAAAAGAGAAGAAATTGTCACAATTTTCGACACAACGTTATATTTTTGCAGCCATTTGCGTTTAGTTCCAATATAACTCAATGGTGTGACCGCCGCTACCATAACCGTGAAAAGAACGTCATGATTTGCCGGTGTTGGACTGGGGTGTACAAAGTTAAAAATCACGCAACATCAGGTTATAGTCCAACTGGTTTAATTGGAAGCACTAGCTTTTGGAGTGCTGCTCCTTCATCGGGTGGTTGTGGATGAAGGAGCGGCGCTCTGAAAGCTAGCGCTTCCAATTAAACCTGTTGGACTATAACCTGGTGTTGTGGGATTTTTAACCGTGAAAAGAACAGTAGGCATTTGTAGTCTCCGCTGATAAAGAAAAAGCATTGCAGTGTTACCACATGATTGGCCTTATGTATGACAAAGTTTTGACATAGCCAAAAGAATGATCTGAAAAGCTATGTTTACACATAGATACAGGGAATTGATGTAACATATCGGCTGACACACGTAATCACCACCAATGTGATGCAAGTTTAGCATACACTCGGTACATTGACCTTACAATAGAAATTCGTATTCCTAAAAGGAATAACGAAGGAAGTACTCCGCAACAAATGCAAAACAAGGTAAAAATTAACTCAAAGTTTGCCTTTAGTAGGGGCGGTATGGTGGCTCAGTGGTTAGCACTGCTACCTTACAGCGCCAACGTCCCAGGTTCGATTCCACTCTCGGGTGCTCCGGTTTTCTCCCACAATCCACAGATGTATAGGATAGGTGAATTGGCCATGCTAAATTGCCCATAGCGTTAGGTGTATTAGTAAGAGGGAGTTGGGTCTGGGTGGGTTACTCTTCGGAGGGTTGGTGTGGACTTGTTGGGCCAAAGTGCCTGTTTCCACTCTCTAGGAATCCATTCTAATGAGCCAGGCTAATTTTACTAAAGATGCTCACTCAAATAAATAAAAATAATATTTTCAGATTATAAAGGAAAAGTTGTTTAACCCACGAGATAGGCGGCACCGTGGCTCAGTGGTTAGCACTGCTGCGCCAGGTTCAATTCCAGCCTCGGGTGCCTGTGTGGAGTTTGCACATTGTCCCCATGTCTGTGTGGGTTTCCTCTGGGTGCTCCGGTTTCCTCCCACAATCCAAAGGTTAGGTGGATTGGCTATGCTAAACTGTTCATTGTTTAGGGGTAAGTATAAGATAATAGGGTAGGGGAATGGGTCCGGGTGGGTTACTCTGCGGAGGGTCGATGTGGACTTGTTGTGCGAAGGGCCTGTTTCCAAGCTGTCTGGATTCATTGATAGTTAGCTCCAGAATCGAGCAGTTGAGTCTGTAATAGCGTGAAACAGAACCATTCATTGTCATTTTGTACAGTCATTGAAGACTAATGTCCCGTGCAGCAACTCCACTCACCTTTCACAATCCGTTCCTGTCGGAGTTGTGGTAAATGAAGGAATGTCCGGATTCGCATCTAAATGGACTGTAAATATTCCACCCAAGATGATATCACCATCCTCAAATACACTGGGTAAATCATCGTTAGCTCGACGGTTACAGACCATTCCATGTGTTTTCCACATAGGAACAGCAGCTGCCAAAATGAATATCACAAACAGAATCATTGCTTTATTGTAACGAACCTGTCTGTGGGTTATGAAAGACAAAGAAAAACCGCGACTTATATAGCGTCCTTCATAGCCTGTGGACATCCCAAGGCGCCTTCAAACAAATTAATTTCCAACAGAAAGGGAGGAACTCCATATGTGTTACATGGGGCACGAGCTACCTATGTGTATGGAGTCATTGGTCAAATCTACACACAGGGGAATTCACACCAAATAAAAGTAGACAAAATGTTAAAGCGAGGAAAAATTACATATTCAGATTGATAAACAACAAATCCCAGAGAATATAAACAAAGTTTTGTGGCACTAATTATCAAGACCAGATGTGACTTTGAGACATTTAGAAAATATCGCTGTAGCTATGTTACCTGAATTAATTGGGAACTGAAGTTAAGTCACGCATCTCACACACAGTCAGGGAATATATTTCATCAATTGGGGGATTAAAGATCGAATAAATTTAAATCTGCAGCTGATCAAAGCCACTTGCTGAACTATTACATAAGTCAAGAAAGTGAAGGCTAGCATTTCCAAGTTCATCTATCGAGCTTCCTTTGCAACAAATATAAATATAAAATTGTATTTGTCTAACCTGCACTCCATATCACATCTCTATATATAAAACATTTGACTGTTCAGATTCAGGTCAGATGCCATTGGATATTCTACAGGTTTTCACATATATTGATGGTAAAATGTACATCCATGAATCAATATTCAATATACAGATGGAGGGCATTTTGGTCATTCTCTCTCAACTGGCAATTGAATAAGCATTTTGATATAGTGCTATTCTCTTGCCTTTTCCGCATACCCTTCCGCATTTTATCAATTCAGATCATAACTTAATGCTGTCTTGAAGATTTCAACTGAAAATGAACAATGTCCAGGATTAATTCTTTATTGAGCATATCTGCCAGCAATCTAAGCATGGAGTCATAGAGTCATAGAGATGTACAGCGCGGAAACAGACCCTTTGGTCCAACTTGTCCATGCCGATCAGATATCACAATCCAATCTAGTCCCACCTGCCAGCACCCAACCCATATCCCTCCAAACCTTTCCTGTTCATATACCCATCCAGGTCCATTTTAGATGTTGCAACTGTACTAGCCTCCACCACTTACTCTAGCAGCTCATTCCATACATGTACCATCCTCCATGTGAAAAGGTTGCCCCTTAGGTCTCTTTTATATCTTTCCCCTCTCACCCAAAACCCATGCCCTCCAGTTCTGGATGCCCCCACCCCAAGGAAGAGACTTTGCCTATTTACCTTATCCATGCCCATCATGATTTTATAAACCTCTATAAGGTCACCTCCTCAGCCTCCAACACTCCAGGGAAAACAGCCCCAGCCTGTTCAACCTCTCCCTATAGCTCAAATTCTTCAACTTTGACAACATCCTTGTAAATCTTTTCTGAGCCCTTTCAAGCTTCACAACATCCTTCCATTAGGAAGGAGATCAGAATTGCACACAATATTCCAAAAGTGGCCTAAACAATGCCCTGTACAGGTGTAGCATGACTTCCCAACTCCTGAATTCAATACTCACACCAATAAAAGAAAGCATACCAAATGCCTTCTTCACTATCCTATCTACATGTGACTCCACTTTGAAGGAGCTATGAACCTGCACTCCAAGGTCTCTTTATTCAGCCACACTCCCTAGGACCTTACCATTAAGTGCATAAGTCCTGCTAAGATTTACTTTCTGAAAATGCAGCGTCTCACATTTATCTAAATTAAACTCCATCTGACATTTCTTTGACCATTGGCCCATCTGATCAAGATCAAGATCCCGTTGTAATCTGATGTAACCTTCTTCGTTGTCCATTGCAACTCCAATTTTGGTATCATCTGCAAACTTATTAACTATACCTGTTATGCTCACATCCAAATCATTTATATAAATAATGAAAAGTAGCGGACCCAGCACCGATCCTTGTGGCACTCCATTGGTCACAGGCCTCCAGTCTGAAAAACAACCCTCCATCACTATCCTCTGTCTTCTAATTTTGAGCCAGTTCTGTATCCAAATGGCTAGTTCTCCCTGTATTCCATGAGTTCAAACCTTGCTAACCAGTCTCCCATGGAGAACCTTGTCGAACACCTTACTGAAGTCCACATAGATCATGTCCACCACTCTGCCCTCATCAATCCTCTTTGTTACTCTTTCAAAAAACTCAATCAAGTTTGTGAGACATGGTTTCCCACACACACAAAGCTATGATGACTAATCTTAATCAGTCCTTTCCTTTCCAAATACATGTATACCCTGCCCCTCAGGATTCCCTCCAACAACTTGCCCACCACCACCACCAGGCTCACTGGTCTATAGTTCCCTGGCTTGTCCTTATCCCCCTTCTTCAACAGTTCACCACATTAGCCAACCTCTGGTCTTACAGCACCTCACCTGTGACAATCGATGATACAAACATCTCAGCAAGGGGCGGAGCAATCACTTCCCTGGCTTCCCACAGAGTTCTGAGGTACATCACATCAGGTCCTGGGGATTTATCCACGTTTATGTGTTTCAAAATATCCAACACTTCCTCCTCTGTAATATGGACATTGGTCAAGATGTCACAATCTATTTCCCTACATTCTATGTCTTCCATATACTTCTCCTGTGGCTCCACACAAAGTCTGCATTGCTGATCTTTGAGAGTTCTATTCTCTCCTTAGTTACCCCTTTCTCCTTAATGTATTTGTAAAAACCCTTTGGATTCTCCTCAATTGTATTTTCCAAAGCTATCTCATGTCCCTTTTTTGTCCTCCTGATTTCCCTCTTAAGTATACTCCAACTGCCTTTACATTTTTCTAAAGGTTCACTCGATCTATCCTGTCTATACCTTACATATGCTTCCTTCTTTTTCTTAACCAAACCTTAAATTTCTTTAGTCATCCAGCATTCCCTATACCTACCAGCCTTTCCTTTCACCCGTACAGGAACATACTGTCTCTGGACTCTCGTTATCTCATTTCTGAAGGCTTCCCATTTTCCAGCTGTCCCTTTTCCTGTGAACATCTGTCCCCAATCAGCTTTCGTACATTCTTGCCTAATACCATCAAAATTAGCCTTCCTCCAATTTAGAACTTCAACTTTTAGATCTGGTCTTTCCTTTTCCATCACTATTTTAAAACTAATAGTTAATTGACTTATAAAGCAAAACTTCAATACCACGAAGCAGCTAGCTGAGCGATTGGTCTAAGTGTAGAGATAGAACTGTGCAAAGTTAAAAATCACACAACACCAGGTTATAGTCCAACTGGTTTATTTGGAAGCACTAGCTTTTGGAGCGCTGCTCCTTCATTAGGTGGTTGTGGAGTATAAAATCATAGGACACAGAATTCATAGCAAACATTTAGTGTGATGTAACTGAAATTAAATATTTAAAAAGACCTAGATTGTTTGTTAAGTCTCTCATCTTTTAGAATGGGCATGTTGGTTTCAGTTCTTTCATATGTAAATTCAAGAACTTTCTTAAAGTTACATTCTCAAGTGAACTTTAACAATAGGTGCCATGTTGGCTTTCATTTTCTTAACCAAACTCTCAATTTATTGAGTCATCCAGCATTACCTACACCTACCAGCCTTTCCTTTCACCCTAACAGCAATATACTGTCCCTAACTCTCATTATCTAATTTCTGAAGGCTTCCTATTTTCCAGCCATCCCTTTACCTGTGAACATCTGCCCCCCCCCCCCCCCCCCACCCCCCCAATCAGCTTTAGAAAGTTCTTGCCTAATACTGTCAAAATTAGGCTTCCTCCAATTTAGAACTTCAACTTTTAGGTCTGGTCTATCCTTTTTCCTCACTACTTTAAAACTACAGAGGAACCTCGATTATCCGAATATCAATTATCCGAATATCGGATTATCCAAATATTGGATTATCCGAAGGAGATCTTGAGATCCCGATAGAAACATTACATCAAAGACGTGTTTCTAACACTGATCGCATCTTTTGTTTACAGTGATTAAACAGGCGCCATCTCCAAATGACTGACTGCCTGTCCTCTCTTTCTCTCCCCAAATTTTCCCTGGAGTTCTACACAGAGGTGTACCCTAAACCAATCCCCCTCCCCAGAAAATCTCTCCAATATTGTCCTGTACAGGGCAAAGGTGGGACCCATCAAAAAGTTGCAGTAAAAAGTTGTGTATGTGGCTCTGTGTGTGTTTGTGTGTGTACACACATGAACTATTTGGAGACTCACCCACCAAAAGGCCGCAGCAGTCTTGTTGTTGATGTCCAGTCTGGTTGTCCCAGAGAAGGGGCGAGGTTGAGCGGGCGGTGTTGAACAGTGTTGGGGGGCGGGTGGGGAGCAGTGTTGGACGGGGGGACAGTGTTGGACAGGGGCAGGGGTTGGTGTTGGATGGGGTGGGGGCAGTGTTGGGCGGGGGCGGGGAGCGGTATTGGAAGGGATGGGGTGGTGTTGGACAGGGTGCAGTGTTTGACGGGGTGGGAGTGGACAGGGAAACTGTTGGACAGGGGTAGGGGGCGGTGTTGGATGGGGTTGGGGGGCATGGGGGTGGTGTTGGATGGTGAGGGCAGGGGCTTACATGCTGTGTGCTGCTGCCTCATCTCCTGAATGGGGAGCAGACTTAAAAATCTCTGAGCCCCAGATGAATGGCATTTAATTGATTAACTGAATAATCGATTATCCGAATGAAAAATGCCTGTCCATCTCATTCGGATAATTGAGGTTCCTCTGTAATAGAATTATGGTCACTGGCCCTGAAGTGCTCCCCCATGACACCTCAGTCATCTACCCTGCCTTATTTCCCAAGAGTAGGTCACGTTTTGCACCTTATCTGGTAGGTACATCCACATACTGAATCAGAAAATTTTCTTGTACACACTTAAAAAATTCCACTTGATCTAGACCCTTAACACTATGGCAGTCCCAGTTTATGTTTGGAAAGTAAAAATCCCCTGCCATAACCACCCTATTATTCTCACAGGTAACTGAGGTATCCTTAAAAATTTGTTTCTCAATTTCCAGCTGACTATTAGGGGGTCTATAATACAATCCCAATAAGGTGATCATCCCTTTCTTATTTCTCAGTTCTACATCAATAACTTCCCTGGATGTATTTCCAAGAATAACCTCCCTCAATACAATTGTAATGCTATCCCTTAACAAAAATGTCACTCCCCATCCTCTCTTGCCTCCTTTTCTGCTCTTCCTGTAGCATATGTATTCTGGAACATTAAGCTGCCAGTCCATATCTGGTTCAGTTATGATATGGGTCATGTTTAGTATGGTCACCCATTCTCATGTCTTACATTCACAGGCCCGTTATTACATAATATTGTTTGTAGTAAGAACCCCTTTTCACACTCTTAGCTCTTAGAGTCATAGAGATGTACAGCATGGAAACAGACCCTTCAGTCCAAACCGACCATGCTGATTAGATATCCGAACACAATCTAGTCCCACCTGCCAACACCTGGCCCATATCCCTCCAAACCGTTCCTATACATATACCCATCCAAATGCCTCTTAAATGTTGCATCCACCACTTCCTCTGACAGCTCATTCCATACACGTACCACCCACTGTGTGAAAAGGTTGCCCCTTAGGTCTCTTTTATATCTTTCCCCTCTCACCCTAAACCTATGCCTTCTAGTTCTGGACTCCCTCATCCCAGCAAAAAGACTTTGCCGATTTACCCTATCCATGCCTGTCATAATTTTGTAAACCTCTATAAGGTCACCCCTCAGCCTCCAACGCTTCAGGGAAAACAGCCCCAGTCTGTTCAGCCTTTACCTATAGCTCAAATCCTCCAACTCTGGCAACATCCTTGTAAATCTTTTCTGAACCCTTTCAAGTTTCACAACATCTTTCCGATAGGAAGGAGACCAGAATTGCATGCAATATTCCAACAGAGGCCTAACCAATGTCCTGTACAGCCGCAACGTGACCTCCCAACTCCTGTACTCAATACTCTGACCAATAAAGGAAAGCATACCAAACGTCTTCTTCACTATCCTATCTACCTGCGACTCCACTTTCAAGGAGCTATGAACCTGTATTCCAAGGTCTCTTTGTTCAGCAACACTCCCTAGGACCTTACCATTAAGTGTATAAGTCCTGCTAAGAATTGCTTTCCCAAAATGCAGCACCCTGCATTTATCTAAATTAAACACCATCTGCCACTTCTCAGCCCATTGGCCCATCTAGTCCAGATCCTGTTTTAATCTGAGGTAACCCTCTTCACTGTCCACTACACCTCTTCTTCTTATCTCTTACTCAGCCTTACTTCTGTCTTGGCCTGCTGTCCATTAAGTCCTTGTCTATACATTGTTATGGACCAGGCCAGACCACTCAAAACATTCTTAAGAGGCAACCCAGACCATACCTTTGCAATTTGTTTCAATAAGTGTAAAGTTAACTTGGATGATTACCGGGTTTTAAAACAGATAAAAATTTATTCACAAAATGACACAATGAAACACAAAGAACAGAACTCAGTCTATCCAAACTAGACTTAAGTATGCAGTTCCGAATATACATAACAGTCCCAATAAGCAAAACCCCTTAAATACAGTAAAAATGGAACAAATGCTTACAGGTTGAAGTTAGAAGAACAGAAGGAGAGAGAGAAAGTTTAGCAGCCTGTTTCCATGCATCTGAACTCCTAACTAGTTCTAGACTGAACTGCTTAGCTGGAGAGTTGACCACTCTCCTTTCTTTATACAGGTCACTTCTAAAATATGATCACTTTGTTATGATGTCTCATCTTTTTACATATAAACAAAAGTCCTCCCAAAACCCTTTTTCATCTCTGTACCAAACTAGTCACCTTGGAGCCAGGAGGATTTTATGACCCCACTGAAAAAATCAAGGATACAGTATCCTTGAAAAAATGAACAGTTCTTAGAAAAAAGGGGCCAGCTCTTTGACATCCCTTTCATTTCTCACTCTATCTAGGCTCCGTCATCATCAGTGTATTCATCCCTCCCCCATTACGGCTTCAGCATAAATTCCAAGTTTTCTGAACACTTAAACAGCTTTGATGTAGAGTTGTCACATTCTATATGGAGGCTACCAGAATTGGTGAGATTCTCCAGCACTTTCTGTTTGTGGTTTACATCTCCAGTTTCTGCAGTTGCTTGTTTTATTGTAGAATAATAGACCCAGTTCTATGATGAGAATGTGCACCCACAAATCGTAAATGAACAGACTGGGAAGAAAATTGCTCAGTCCAAAGAGCTAAAGGAAAGCCAACCTGAGCCATAGAAAAATCACCTTGTGCATGGAATTCATATCCAAAACAACATAAAACATCAACAGCAATTCATGCAAACCTTGGATATAAAATAGTCTTCACAATTAACAAGAAACATGAAACAAAATTGAATTAAATTGCATTTTCGTTCATTAAAACAAAAACATAAATATATTGAATTGAATGTAAATCGTTTGATAAGCAATACATATTAATATTGGAGCAAACATCTCCAGGCTGAACATTTTGTGGACAGAAATAGGAAAGTTTTGAACTATGGTGTAGACCCTTTGCCCACCATGTTTTTTCTTTACATTATTCTTTGGTTTCAGTAACATTTCAGGGAAATAACATTTTCATTGATGCTGAGATCAAGTAAACATGGATGCTCTTAATCAATCTGCTTCATGATATAACTTGGTATTTGTTGCCAATGATTTACAATGAGGGTATTCTGGACACTATGCATAAGTTCTAAGCATAATCTTTGCATTTTCAAAAGCAGTGAAGCAGTTAGCATGAAATTCAAGAAATTTGCTGCTATACATAGGACTCAAATGTGCAATGGAAATCAAATACAAATCTGATAACTGTGTCACATTATCCAGATATGATATAAACACAGCATTCCTTCTGTTATCTTTGAATGTAAGACTGTTTCAAAATACACCATACTTTTCAATAGTTTTTCACTGCTGTAATGAAGCATTTTCATGTTTCTTGGTTTGCAGATACTGCAGCAATCCAGAAGGTTGTTGGGCAATGACAGGTGCACCTTTGTCTGAGAGTTTCTCCATCCAAGCAGCCAATGTTGACTGCCACAATGACAGGTTATTGCATTTGAAAAAGAGCATAAATATATATTAAGGGCCATTCCATTTCCATTAGCTACATTCTTTTACCTTTTTCCTGTGGTTTGCATTTTTGGCTCCATTTTGTCGTCTTTATCTCAGTTGATTTTACTGACAAATGACTAACATAAGAAAAATAGTTGATCTTTTTCATAAACTTTGAAGTATATACCAGTAGCAGGTGCTCTGTGCTGCTCCATAAGTCACTGGTCTGCCTGTGAGATTATTGCATGTGATTTGCATGTGGTTTCCTGACAGGCGAGTTGAATTTGAAATGTTGTTATTTTTAGCAGACCTCCTCTGTTGGTATTAGAGAGTTTGGTAGCTTCAAGGAAACAAAATGTAAATTCGATATAGGAATCCCACCCACTCATGACAAAACACCAATTAAACCCATTAATGAGTCAGTTGTCACTATTAACCTTGAGATCACGTGACTTTATTATCAGGCAGGGAATTAGTGAGTATCACTTGTGTTTCCAGACCTTTCAAAGACCGCTCAACAAACCCAAAAAGCTTTGCTTGCAGCTTTGTACAGCAGTCTCTCATTGACAGAAACTTAGTGCCCAACTGAGGCACTAGGAAGCAGAGTTGCTGAAAGCCACGCAACTAGCTTTGCCTCTGATAATGCTGCCATACCACAACTCTCTGAGAAGAAATTCCTCCTTAACTCAGTCTTAACATGGCGTCCTTAATTCTGAGACAATGCTTTCTGATCTTAGACTCTCCCATGTGGAGAACATCCTCTCAGAATTTGCCCCGTCAATGCCCTTAAGAATCAAAGATTCAATTAGATCACCTCATTTTTCTATATTACAGTGAGCAGAGTCCCAAACGGTTTAATCAGGTTTTGTACTTGAGAAATCATATGTCTCAATTTGATTGAGATTTTTTTGAAGAGCTGACCAATAAGTTAAATGGAGGCAGAGTGGTAGACATTGTTGAAGGTCTTGATAAAGTCCATGTAGACAATGTTCCACATGATAAACTGGTTAGTACAATTAAATCACATGGGATCTGGGGAAAGCTAGTCAATTGGACACAAAATTGAAGATGGTAAGTGACAGCAGATGGAGATAGAGGTTTGTTGTCTGGAAGGGAGGCCTGTGACCAGTGGTGTGCCACAAGGATTGGTGCTGAGTCCACTGCTGTTAGTAATTTATATAAATGATTTGGATGAGAATGTAAGCGGCAAAGTTAGTATGTTTGCAAATTACACTAAAGTTGATGGTATAGTGGACAGGAACAAACTTATCTAAGAGTACAATGGGATCTTGATCAACTGGGCCAGTAGGTATGGAAATTAATATGAGAGCTGAGTAACTAAATTAATGGAGCGATACATAGAGTTGTGTGACAGACGAGCACAGGCTGAAAATAATGGTAGCACAATGTGATAGGTTAGTCAAATCATGTGATATGTGAGAAAACGTTGAAGACAATGGTGGCATAATGTGATAGGTTAAGTGCAAAGTAGAAGACCATTGACTGAAGATGATTAGTTTAGAAAGACAATGCAAGCTAATACAATTGGTCATGTTAATGACACCAGATAAGTGCGGCAACTAGAAAAGTATAAAAAGTAGTGAGCCCCAGGAAGTGGAAGCAAATGGGAAGCCATTTTCTGATTGTCACAGCTATGTTTGCAATAAGAGTTTAACTTCATGAGGAATTCTCTATGTCTCTTAGTGATTCTCACAAAGCATTGTGTACGACCTCTCCACAACAAATTTGGCGCTATCAGAGGGGGCATTTCGCGGTTGACTTGGAAATTCCCTAGGCTGACAGAATAAGGGTTGGCCCTTAAATAAAAAAGGTAAGAATTTTGCTGTTAATTCAGACTACATTTTGTTAAGTAGTGGAGGTCCCCTGGGATGCAGAAGTACAGAGAAACTGCTGAAGGATTGCTCCGAACCCAAGGTCCAAAAGATGCTTGGTAAATTGAATTGGAGGAGGCGCAGGAAAACTGCAGAGTGGGATGACTAAGAGTAGAACAAAGAGATTGGCTGAGATAAAATTCCACGTGGTGTAGGTAAGTCTCTATGGATACCGCCTCACGGGTAACGAGGGTCTGAGCGGACAGGGCAGAATGTTCTGCGGTGACAACGACAATCCCATCAGCCATTTGATCCGGATGATTCAATCATACATGCAGCCCTATTGCCCTTTCTGGTGCCTCCTTCTTCAGGCCTCCACATTCTATCAACAAGATGAATGGGGAAGCATCATGTCCAACAGTGGTGTGGTTATAGTACTCCTTGGTCTACCAGTAAAAGTAACCAGACATTCCCTATGGGTATTTGCACAGTACGTGAAGGCTTGAGCTTTGAATGTTTCAGACAGAATGGCTCTGTTCCGGTAGGCCACTTTGACGGCCCTTGTGTGAACACATTTGACATTGATACTGACACAACCTTTGGTGCCAGTGAGCCACACCACGATTTTGTTATGAATTCTCTGCACATTCCATTAGCAGATACCTGGTGGCTGTGTGGCCTGGAAGTGGGGGGCTCTGTCTGATGCTTCCCTCCCAGCTGGGATGGTACCTGCACTCATGTAATGCTCCTCCAAGAGATTGTTGTGTTACCAAAGGCCCAGTTTGACACCCTATCACAACCAACTTTACACAGTCCCTGACGGAAGTGTCTGTCCCTGATCCAATAACACAAATTGATAGTACAGGTCAGCCAAGGGTGTCCCCAATGAGTTCAAGGCCCGAAACAAAATTGCCACAGGGTGCAAGTCTCTCCTCCCTGCTAGAGGGATTAGCAAAAATGCTGAATGGATTAATTACATCTATTACAAACAACAGAGATTTATTAATTACACTGATGATGCCCTCTCAGCCTTGGGGGAGGAAATGGATGCAACTAGCAAAATGTCATGTCAAAATAGACAGGCTCTGGATTGGGTTGGTAGCCAAAAGAGGAGGAGTCTGTGTAATGTTTGGGGAAAATTGCTGCACCTTCATACCCAATAATACTAGCCCAGAGGGATATTTTATTAATGCAATGGATAAGCTGAAGAATCTAAGAAAAAAGCCTAAGGAAAATAGAGTCCGGCCATGTTTTTTGAATGGTTGGATAGCGTTTTGGGGGAATGAGGGACTTGGTTCACCAACATTGGGACTGTCGCAGGTATTGTGCTGCTTACTGTTGCATTTATGTTTTGCTGTGCTTTATCTCTTATTAAGTCTTTTTTATTGCATCTTGCTGCATAGACGCTCCTTGTCTTTCCGGAGAACTCCAGACCATCCCCCTCTTCCGATAGGGTTTCAATGCTCTATTGCTATGATCTTATGTCCGCTGAGGTGCAGAGGGCTTGTCTGAATGAAGGAGCCTGAACTATTTTATGTAACACATGATCTTAGATTGTAAGAGTCCTTGGGTCTTTTTTCCTGTTCCAGCTATTTGATGGCAGAACTTTGGCTGAGGGACTCCAGGAATGGAGGAAGAATGCTTTGAGAACTGGACCCCAAAATTATTTCTGCCCGCTTTTGGGCCTGCAGCTTCCTCAATGGCCGTTGTAGGTTCCGTCTGATTGTCTTCTTTCTCTGTGTGAGACCAGTAGGTATCAAAGGGGGGAGTATATGGAAATTAGTAGGACAGCTGTGTAGTTAAATTAATGGAGTGATACATAGAATCATGTGATAGATGAGCTACAGATGAGCACAGGCTGAAAATAATGGTAGCACAATATGCTAGGTTAGTCAAATTATGGGATAACTGAGCAAATGTTGAAGACAATGGTGGCATAATCTGAAAGGTTAAGTGTAAAGTAGAAGACTATTGTGTCAGAAGATGATTATTTTAGATAGACAATACAAGCTAATATGATTGGTCCTGCTGGTGACACCAGATAAGCAAAGCAACTAGAAAAGTATAAAAGTAGTGAACCCCATGAATTGGGAGCAATTGGGAAGCCATTTTCTGATTGTCACAGCTTTTGTTTGGAAATAAAAGATTAACTTCTTGAGGAATTCTCTACGTCTCCTGGTGATTCTCACAAAGCATCAGGTATGACCTCTCCACAACATAGGCTGAGGAATGGCAGAGTTTAATTTAGATAAATGGTGTTTCCTCGCTGCTACAGCCTTTGCTTAGAGTGGCACAATGGTTGTGGTCAGCACTGCTGCCTCACAGCACCAGGGACCCAAGTTTGATTCCCACTTCAGGTGACTGTGTGGAGTTTGCACATTGTCCCTGTGTCTGCATGGGCTTCCTCCCACAATCCAAAGATGTGCAGGTCGGGTGAATTGGTGATGCTAAACTGCCCATAGTGTTCAGGGATATGTAGGTTAGGTGCATTAGTCAGGAGTAAATGTAGGGTAGGGGGGTGGGTTACTCCTTTGGAGGTTCAGTGTGGACTTGTTGGGCCAAATGTCCTGTTTCCACACCGTAGTGATTCTATGATTCCAATGCAAGGTGTTGCATTTTAGTAAGATAAACCAGGGCAGGACTTGCATAGTTAATAGTAGACCCTGGGAGTATTGTCAAACAGAGAACTAAAGGATGCGGATACATAGTTCCTGGCCAATGATGGCACAGGTAAGCAGGGTGGTGAAGAAGGCATTTGGCACACTGGCCTTCATTGGTCAGACACTGCATACAGAAGTTGAGCCATCATGTTAAGGCTATACAATACATTGGTAAGGCCACATTTGAAGTACTGTGTACATTTTTGGCTTCCCTATTATCAAAAGACTGTTATTAAACTGGAAAGAGTTTAAGGATGGTCAAGGATGTTACCCGACTGAATGAATGGTTTGAGTTATAAGGAGAGACTGGCTTGGCTGGTACTTCTTTCTTTGGAGCATAGGATGCTGAGTTGTGATCTAATAGAGGACTATAAAACCGTGAGGGGAGAAGGTGAAGGTCCAAGGTCTTTCTCAAAGTTAGGGAGGTCAAAAACTAGAGTGCATAAGTTTCAAGTGAGAAAGAACAGATTTAAAAAGGACACCAGGGGAAAATTTGTCACCCAGAAGTTAGTGCATAGGTGGAACAAACTGCCAGAGGAAGTTGTACAGACAGGTACTTTCACAACATGTAAAAGATATTTGGATAGGTACATAAATTGGAGAAATTTCACAAGATATAGGCCAAACACAGGCAAATGTGACTATTTCTGTTTATGAAACCTGATTGGTATGGATGAGTTGGGCCAAAGGGCTTGTTTCTATGCTCTACAGTTCTATGACTATAACCTTTGTTCATAAAACAATCCCTTCATACTGGAAACATTCTATGAAACCTTTCTGAATTCCTCCAATGAAATAATATATTTTCTTACATAAGGAGACCAAAACTGCTCACATTACTCCATCTCATCAATACCTTGTATAGTTGTAGTAAAACGCTTATACTCCAATCCCCTTGAAATAAGGGAAATAGATGTCAACCAGCCAATTAAGTTTTTACAGGCTCATTCAAACTAATCACACCATTCTCATTCCCTGACTCATTTTTCACTTCCCTCCTTTTGTTTGTTTCAAGTATGTTCAGTTCCCATTTTGAATATTGCCCTTGAATCTGTATCCAGAAGGCTATCAAGCAGTGTCTTCCAAATCCTGACCTGATTTCTTCATTACGCCTCTTGTTCCCTTCTCAATCATATGCAATATGTGTACAGGTTCATGATCCTTCATGCAACTTTCTTTATTTACACTTAATTATCTTTTCACTATCAGTCATAGAGTCATAGCACGGAAACAGACCGTTCAGTCCAACCAATCTATGCCGAACATAATCCTAAACAAGTCCTACCTGCCTATTCCTGGCCCATATCCATTCAAACCTTTCCTATTCATGTACTTGTTAAAATATAATTTAAACATTGCAATTGCACCCATATTTACTACTTCCTCAGGAAGTTCATTCTACACGTGAACAACCCTCTAAAAAAACTTGCCCCCATGTCTTTTGTAAAATCTTTGTCCTCTCACCTTAAAAATGTGCCTCCTAGTCTTGAAATCCCCATCCACAGGAAAAGACAACTACCATTAACCCTATCTATGCCTCTCATTATTTTGACCTTCTAAAAGGTTGCCACCTACACATCAGTGAAAAAGGTCCCAGCTTTTCTTTATGACTCAAACTTTCTATAGCCAGCAACATCCTGGTAAATCTCATCTGAACTCTCTCCAGCTTAATAATATCCTTCATGTATGTAGTTCTCACCAATGTTCTGTACAACCTCAGCATAACTTCCCAACTCCTATACTCAAAGGACTGTGCAATGAAGGCAAGTGGGCTAAGCACATTTTTCACCACCCTGTCTGTAGTGCAGTTTGATCTCTACAATCACAGCAGAAGTCAAACATATGACAGCTTGGTTTCCACTGTGAATCCCTTTGTGCAAGCTTGAATCCTCCCTTGAGAGACCAGTATCAAGTCAGGCATTTGAGAAGGAAGCTTAAAGTATATCCACCTGCCATATTATACTCTTATGTTATTAGAGCTAGTTGGGATATGTACAATAAACAGATTTGGTTACCTGACACCTTCTGACTTGGAAATAAACAGAACGAAAGAATATCACAAAATGTGGAAAGAGACAAAGAATTTTTAACCTATCAAGCCCAAATCTTATTTAGATTATTTTCAATCTACTATTTTACTTGACCTATTCAATTTTTGCAAATTATGAAATGAATTCACAAAACTAATAAGCATAAACACTTTAGATGGCTGGTTAAAAAAAATTAATATGAAGAGGTGATCCAGGACATTGGAGAAACAATTAAGGAAAGGAAATGAGTGTGGAATGAGTCAGCAGTTCAGAAGAACTCAATAGATGAACAACGGAATTCCCCAGCTCTGTTTCAAACCAACGCCAATCATGGGTAACACAGAATACTCATTGGATATGATGACTGAATAAAAGAATTCTACAGGCAGAGAAGCAAGGATATTATTGAGCTCTGAATTTTTTTTTTAGGAGAGCTCAGAGTTGGCAACAACTTTAAGTGCGTTTTTGGGCTCTAATGAACCTTCTTGTTATGAAGGTAAGCCAAATCCCCTCAGAATATATCGAGGAGATAATCTAGACCTTAATATTTTTCTTTAATTAAAGGCAAATGAAAGGTGTTGCATTCCAGATGCATTTTGATTGGTCAAACTAGTACACTTTAAGCAAAACACATTTCATTCTTACACTACAATTATAATACAGACAAAAAAAACTGGCTCAACTCTAACTCTATCAAAATACTTAACAAAATAATATATTATTTAAATACAACTCATTAACTGTTTCCATATAGTTCATTCTACAAGCCTTGGCAAAGCAAATTCAGCAAAATACATCTCCGTCACTTGACATTTCCAGACCTGGAGAAATGTCAAAACTAAAAATGAATCTCGCAGAAATGTGAAAACTCAGCTTTTGCAGCAGCAGTGAAAAAGAACTGAATCCAAGCTTCAACAACTACCCTGCTTTACATAGAGCAGATAGTTCCACATCAGGTTTGCAACATCTGCTTTCAAGAGAAACAGGACAGAACAAATCCCTCTTAAAGTCACATCTCATCACATTTGAAGTAACTGACAAAATAAATGTACATCCTTTGACCATTCTAATGTATAACACCTGTATTCATAGAGTGTGGATCACAACTCACCTCAGCTAATTATGTATCCAGTATCAAGGTTAGGAACTTATTTTACAGACCTCCCATCTTATATTTACATCTACTTCAACTTGGTGGGAAGAATTTGTAAAACTGAGTTGTTGTATTGCTATCTCCTATTACACATTATTAGAAAAATCAAGCTCTACTCCTAAAAGCCAGAGCTCTAGATATGAAGATTTTCACAACTTGGAGCTCACTAAAGCATACAAGGAATATAGATGAATAATGCATTGATCCTGGTCTTTAAATCATTGCAATTCCTTTTAAACATCTGTGTGGTTAGAAAATTATAACTTGTTCTTCAAATATCCTTGCCGACTTTTATAGGTGTGCCATTGAGAGCATTCTGTCTGGATGTATCACTACCTGGTATGGCAACTGTACCATTCAAGATCTGAGATGGTTACAGAAAGTGGTGAACACGGCCTGTACAGTCACAAAGGCCAACCTTCCATCTATAGGAACCAGGCCCGCTGTCAAGGAAAAGCCGCCAGCATTCTCAAAGATCCATCCCACCTTTGCCATGTTTTTCGACAACCTCTACCATCAGGGAGAAGGTACAGAAACCTGATCAAAAACATACACACAAACACACACCTGCCTGTTTTGAAACAGTTTCTACCCTACTGTTGTTAGAATACTGAATGGACTCACAAACTCTTAACATTCGCCAGTACCTGAGTTTTTGCTTTTGCCGCTGTTTACTTACTATTTACTTATCTATGCTATTTAACTCTGCAACCTGCCTGTATTGCTCCCAAGACAAAGCTTTTCACTGTGCCTCAGTACACATGACAATAAATTCAATTCAATCTCTTTATAGGAATTCAATTAGCTATGGCCTACATTAGATTCTAGTTTCATCAAGTGGTTGACTGCTGATCTTCTGAGTTGAAGAATGTGGTGTTCGAAAAGCACAGCTGGCCAGGAAGCATCCGAGAAGCTAATGAAGAAAACAAATGAAAAGGAAATACTTAAGTGTTGGCAATTTTCAAAATTAGAAAAAGAGCCTGAGCAGATGAAATTAAGAGGGGAACTTGTCAGGATCACGTCATAACTTTTCAATTTTTCTCAAGAATAGGAGAGGATCACAAGAATGCAAAGGTTGCACTTCATTCAAAAAAAGGAGGATGGGTAAATCATGGCCATCAGCTGAATATCACAGCAGAAGCAGCATTTAAAAAATAATATAGGGCAAACAGAAGCTCATAGAAGCTCATTTGGTTTTGTCAAAGACAAATTGCATTTGATTGCCTTAATTTAATTACCAGATGCAGTGAAAAGTGGATGGTGATGCCAATACAGTTGTGGTTATGCAGATAGGTGATCAAGGGATATATGATATTATGTCACATAATAACTTTTTAAGAATAAAATTGAGATCCACAAGATAAAATGCCCAATGGGTTTATGAACTTTTTAAGTTGTTCAGTACAAGAAACAGTTTAGCAGTAAGAGATATCAGAAAAATCATAGATATTTAGGGTAATTGATGAAACATTATAGTCTGAATGAGAGGAGAAAATATACACCAGATTTGATCATCTAGAGTGTAACATCTAAAATGATGGTGTGAGCACATTTAATCATCTCATTTCAGAGGACATGAGGTAAATACATGAATTAGTGAGACAAAGAACTGAAAGTTTCTGCAGAAATTCAGCAGGTCTGGCAGTATCTGTGGAGTGAGAAAGAAATTTATAATTTTGAGATCAATGAACCTTCATCAGTACTGAATGGATAAAGTAGAAATGTAATGTACCATCACTTGTATTTTTACAAATAAAAGTTGAAAAGTGTTCAAACTGCCATACTCCAGTACCATTTTAATAACAGAAATTTTATACACATATATAAAAGAAAGCAATTAAGACAAAGTCCATCTGAGTTCAATCCACAGACTCCTGGAGACCTGAAACCTAAGGCACTGCAAGGAATCCCATGTTGTGATATTTAAGTTTACAACAGTCAGTGGAATGGGGGAGAAAGGAGTGAGTGGATTGGTGGAAACTTAGCCCAGAGAGAGAGAGAGACAGTTAAGCAAAGTAATACGATAGCATGCCAGGGAGAAAGAATAACAGGGACCATACGTACATGAAACCAGTTCTGAAGAAGGGTAATTGGACTGGAAATCTTAACTCCGCTTTCTTTCCACAGATGCTACCAGATCTGTTGAGTAGCTTTGGCAGTTTCTGGTTTTGTATCCGATTTCCAGCATCTGCAGTTCTTTGTTTTATTTTCATGAAAATATAAGATTCGCTGGGCTATGGCAAGTGAGAATTGGAATGTGCTTTCAAAGCAATTGAGCAAGTATGTTGGAACAGATCACCTTCTTCATTTCTGTTCATGTAGTGTTTCCAGAATTCTTTGATCAAAAAGATGCAGTGTTAAGTTTTTATTTAAGTAGTAATGCAACTCATTTATAACATACAATGGAAATAAAATTGAAAAGGCAATGTGTAACTCTGTGGTCTTGTTTAAAATCCTAAAAAGTCGAAATGAAAAGAAGAAAAATGACTGTCGTACCAGCCCATGACTAAAGTTGATGTAAAATGATATTAGGGGAATTATAACTAATATAAGAAAAGGAACTAGCAGCTACATATAGCAAATATTCACAGCCAGACTTGTGGTCTCCATACAGAGTTACTGGTTAAGATCATGAAAGATCCCATGGGAATTATAAAAGCAACTCATTAAGAACAAACATAAGGGAATTTAATCACATTTCTGTGAACAGGCCGCACTAAACACATAAACATTTAAATAAGGGGCATCTTTTAAAGGCCTAGCAAAGCATCAGTCCCAACTTTGTTATCTAGTAAAGTGTAGAAGGGAATGTCTGATCCTACACGATTCTGAAGATTTTAGGTAATTGTCAATAGAAATACAAACAACAAACTAATATCAAGGAGAATTCCATGAGCAAGATTTGTAAGCAGTCCACGTCGTTAGCAGCGAAGATAAAGCAACTAATGATGTGAATAGTTAACTTCTACAAGAACACCAATTAAAAAATGCTGTAGAAAGTGGTTGTATAACAGTCAGTGAGACTTTGGAAAAAAATAAACAATTTTAGTTTTACTAATGAACAAACAACTTAAACACTGATTTAAATAATTTGAAAAAATCCTTACATCCAAAGATCAAGGAAAGAATGAGGAAAGAAGTAGAAAATACAAGGTAAAAATCTAAACAAGTTTCTTTTAATGACTTGGTAAAGCCAGAAAGGGATTACATTTCACCCTCAAGTTAGATGCTGTTGTATTAAGTAAAGAAAATTAGTAATGGAAAGTCTTTCGAGTAAAGACAAATAAAGATTTGTCCAATAACTAAACTCTGGTTTAAAACCAGCATCTGAGTACAGAGAGGATGGGGCTGTTGTTGCAAATAAAAGTCTGAGAGACTGTTTGTTTGATCTCTCAGGCTCAAGTGAGAGAAGTTGATCCCAATTTGTCAGTTCTGTGTTACAGAAATTTATATTAGAGTTGATCTTAAAGAATTTTCAGCAATTTGTAGAAATTAACATCCTTTTGATCTTCTGCAGTAAGGTTCATAGGGACTATAAATTGCAAAACAAAATTTGGAAGTGTCCTAAATGTACCAAGTACCCAAGACATTGGCAAATAATATGGTGCAGCTGGCTAATGTCTGGGAAGGAGAATAAAACGGTCAATTTTGAAATGTGGTTACATAGTATATATTATATATTCCAAAGACAAATTATAAAGCTATCTGCTAAGTGTCATGAGATTATGTGAGGAACTAGGACTGTCCATAGAATTATCCATCGTTGGTTATGTGTTTTTCAGACTGAATGTATAGATTAGGTGGATGTGGATAACAATGATATTAATCGTATGCAATTACTGTGATGCAATATGCATAAAAATGCTGTACTTCAGTAAAGGGAGCCAAAGTGTCCCAGACAGGGACCCTTGCCTCACAGTATTGGTAAGGACCTCTTAATAAACGCCAATTTTCCAACAAAACACAGGACTCAAGACTGCCTATTTTATATTTGTACCTTCAACAGTGACTCCATGTCATCTTGGTCCCAAAGCTTTGAGCATTTACATCAATTTTGAACCAGAACAATTGCAAGAAAATCAGATGGATGAGACTTTAGCTTTAGCTTACAGAACCAACATATTGAATATTTATTAATGAAATGTGCAGTTTCATAATAATGATCAAAAGGAGAAAGAATTTCAGGTGAAGTGGAATTACTCATGTGATATGCCATGATTCCTTGATATTTTGCATCAAGAATATGCTTTACAATGGTTTACCAATTCCTCTGTACTTGCATGCACACAGCCTCCATATAAATGTTTACATGTGTTACCATGCTAAATAATCTTTTGACAAGTAAAGGCAAAATAGTTCAGGAAAGTGCAGAAACATACTCTGCAAGGCCCAATTTGACAATCTGGCACACAGAATGTAGCAAGCATATTTTACATTGCAGAATTTATTTTTGCAATTTCTTCTCATGCATTTTACACCAAAACTTTGCAAGTGTTAATTTCAAAAAGAGCAAGTTGTATGATGAAAATAATTGAACTAATTAGAAAAAAGCAGTAGCACTCTGTACATTTGCATTACTCTAAGCTCTAGATCATGGGAATCTCTTGCAGAGCAGATGGGATCTGTACAGTGAGGTTTGCTAGTGCCACTCAAGAACGTTTAAACTAATGTTGTGGGAGTGGGAAGCAGAGCACCAAGTCAGCATGTATGGAGAAAGTGGAGATTAGGAGGATGAACAAGCAGGGCCTGTTTAATTAAGAAGATGGGACTACAAGAAGTGTATTGAGTAAGGACAGAGGGAGAAATAATAAAAATATACTGAAGGGTGGGATAGAATGTACAGCTGAAAGTAGAGTTTGTTATATAAATGCAGTGTGTAAGGTACAGATTCAAATTCGAAATTGTGATATAGCAGTAATTATGGAAACATGGATGCAGGATAGTTAGGACTGGGTGTTAAACATACCAGATTATAAGATTCAAAGGAGAGACAGAGAATTGGCAAAGAGGTGGGGGAGCGGGAGTCAGTAGAAGTGAAGCTGGAAGAGTACAGCAGGTCAGACAGGATCTGAGAAGTAGGAAAGTCAATGGTTTCGACCAAAATCCTTCATCAGGGTCCTGACAAAGGGTTTTGGCCCAAAACATTGACTTTCTTACACCTCAGATGCTGTCGCACCTGTCATATTCTTCCAGCTTCACATCTACTGACTCTGACTTCCAGCCTCTGCAGTCCTTACTGGCTCCCATTGTAGTAGCATTACTGATTAGAATAAGAATCACTTCTACAGTGAGTGAGGATGTAATGAGAGGAAAGCACCCAGTGGAGACACCACGGGTGGAACTGAAGAGCGTAAAGAATCTAAAACCACAATAGGTGTCTTATATAGATCCGCTGGTAACAGCTCAGAATAACCACACAACTTTGTGATATAACTGGTTTGTCGAACTTTCTCTATACAGTGCTCCAAACTTGGTATTGGGTATGAGTCTGACATTGTTACAGTGCTGACATTCCAATAATGCAGGCAAAATTGTTGAATCCTATCAGGTTTGGGAACTAACATGATCACTGAATTCCACTTGCTCTGACTCAGTTCAATGATATCTTTGTTGTGCATCACATCTACTTTCTTCTGGATCTGTGTGGCTTTGAAAGGATTAAGCCTGTAGGCGTGTTGTTTTAGGGGAAAAGCACTTCCTACTTCTATCTCATGCACAATAGCATTAGTCCTCACCATCTTATTCCTTTATATGTCCTCATACTGGTGTAACAAATGTTTCAATTGGATTCTTTACTTCTGAGACAGATAGTTCATTAACCTATCCCACTCCTCAAGAATGTTCTCACTGTTTAACATATTTTGAGGGACATCAAACTCCCTGACATCTGGATTTGATTCCGTATTCTGCAGGGCAGTAACTAACACTTGTTTCTCTAGTTCATTCTCTCTCTTATAACAAGGTTTCAACATATTCACATGACATACCCAATGCTCTTTTTTTCCTATCTGACATCTTTGCCAGATAGTTTACTTGACACAACTTTTTCTCAATTTGAAATGGACCACTAAACCTGGCTTTGAAAGAATCTCCAACCACTAGTAGCAATACTAATATGTGATGCCACAAGGGAAAAGGTCCAAAGTTCAGAGTTTTTATCTGCCACCTCCTTCATCCTATACTATGGCCTCTTCAGGTGCTGTTTAGTTAACTCACCTACCCAATTTAATCTCTCCCTCAACTCTGATACATAATCCAAGTGTGAGATCTCTGACCTTGGTTCTGTCAATTTGTCTTTAACTAATCTCAAAGGTCCTCTCAATTCATGTCTCAATATTAACTCAAAGGGAGTAAACTGAGCAGATTCATTTGGGACATCTCAAATGGAAAATAATACAAATGGGATACCTTTTCTCAATCATTCCGGTAATCCTGACAGTACGCTGTTAATATGGTCTTCAGGATCTGATGCTACCTTTCCAAAGGGATTCAGGATGATACGCATTTGATTTAAAGTGTTGTGTGCCTCAGCTGTCCATGCCTTCCTTAAACCGCCTAGCAATAACATTAGATCCTTGATCAGACTGAATCTCTCTGTGTAGGCCATACCATGTGAAGAAAGCTAATAACTCATCTACCACCCTTTTTGACTTAATACTCCATAAAGGATATGCCTCTGGAAATCTGGTTGACACATCCATTATGGTTACCAAGTACTGGCTTCCACTTTTTGTTCTCGAGAGGGGACCTGCACAATCAATTATAACCCACGTGAAAGGTTCTTTGAATGCAAAAATTGGCAACAAGGTGCTTATTTTACTACTATCTGTGGCTTACCTACCATTTGGCATATATGACATGTACAGCAAAAGTTAACCACATCCTTGTGCATTCCAAGTCAATAGAATTTTATTTTATCTTAGCCTGAGTCTTCCTTACACCTAGGTGATCTCCTATTGGTAGTTCATGTGCTGCATGTAACACTTCCTATCTTTATGCTACTGGCAACACAATCTGATGCACTTCTGTCCATTTCTCCTCTGCACTAACATGCCATGGTCTCCATTTCCATCTGAGGACTCTATTTTTAAGATAATAACCCTCAGGACTATTCTCTGACTCCTTTTCTGAGTACGCATCAACATATATATCCTTGATTATCTCGTCTTTCTGTTGTAAATCCATTAGCCTTTCAGGACTAAACACTTCTGTCTGACCCTCTGCCTGTTCAGGCTTTTACTGCACCATTATGTCAAACAGGGTATCTGCTAACTGAACCTCGACTCCTTTGTCTTTCTCTTTAGATTTTGTTTTGTGCTGTGACTTATGATAGTAGGATCTTGTCACCACACAATCTGGAAAAATTTCAGGGTATTTTTCCTTTAACTCCTCCATTCCCTGGTCTTCGTTTGGCATCTCCATGACAAATGGTGCCACTCGCACCTTCAATCCTGCTAAATAGTACCCAGGAATAATCTGTATTCCTGGAACTGACACTCTGTCAATCATTCCCACTGTTACTCCCCCAGTCTTGAGTTGGCACTCCAACCTGATTTTACACAGGAGAATGCTAAATTTCTGTCCATCTATCCCATAAATTACCATCTCTCGGGTAACAGATCAGAAAGAGTGCAAGTATGTTCATCTTTTACATTAGAGACTGATTAGATCCTATATCTCTGAAAATTTTAACTTCTTTCCCATCTCCCTCTGTTCTTTCTGAGTAAATCTTACCCACAGAGGCAAATTCTTTGTGAAGATCAGGCACTAACTCCATACCCAGCCCCTGCCAAGGGTGTGCACCCTCCTGCAGTACCTCGACTTTTCTTGGGATTTCCTTTGCTACTTTCACTAATGCCACAGACTTAGCTTCTTTTACCATATATTTTCCCACAGTTAACAATCACACAACACCAGGTTACAGTCCAATAGGTTTAGTTAGAAGCACTAGCAGCGTTCCTTCATCAGGTGGTTGTTGAGAATAAGATCATGCTTACAGAATTTATAGCCAAAGGAATCTAACAAACTTAGATTAAAACTTTGGCGAGCTGCTCATCCCCATTGATAATGTGTTGAAGTCTGTGAAGAACATGGTGTAGTCATTCAGCTCCTGAGAAGTACTGGACAATGAAGGGTACCCGGTCTGTTGCAGCCTGTGTCTGTCTCCTGAGGAGGTCATTATGATTTCTAGCTGTGGCATGTCAGAACTGGCAGTTGATGAGTTGATACTCATACTCTGTTTTTACGGGGGCATCTCTGAGCACTTTTAAGAGTCCGTCACATTCCTCCTCATCTGAACAGATCCTGTGAATGTGGAGCACTTGTCCATAGGAGATGGCTGGCTTAATGTTTATGGTGGAAGCTAGAGAAGTGTAGCACCATGAGGTTATCTGAGGGTTTGCAGTCCAGTGAGGTGCTGACGTGCCCATTCTTGATGGAGACGCATGTGTCCAAAAATGAGACAGATACTAATGAGTAGTCCATGGTAACTCTGATTGTGGAATGAAACTCATTGATATCACACTGAAGTTGTTTCAGTAACTCATCAGCATGGGTCTAGAAGAAAAAAAATGTCATCAATATACAGAGGAACCTCGATTATCCGAATATCAATTATCCAAATATCAGATTATCCAAAAGAGATCTCAAGGTCCGGATAGAAACATTACATCAAAGACATATTTCCAACACTGATCGCACCTTTTGTTTACAGTGGCTAAACAAGTACCTTCTCCAAATGACTGACCTTCCATCCTCTCTCTCTCCACACACTTTCCCTGGAGTTCTATACAGGGGTGCATCCTAAACCCCCTTCCCCAGATAATCTGTCCAATGTTGTTTTGTACAGGGCAAATGTGGAACCTGTCAAAAAGTTGTAGTAAAACGTTGTGTGTGTGCGCATGCTATTTGGAGACTCACCGCGCAAAAGGCAGTAGCACTCATCTTGTTGTTGATGTCCACTCCGGCTGCCCCCAAAAGAGGATGGGAGTGGCCAGGGGTTGGGGGGTGGCATAGAGGGGTGGGCGGGGAGGCGGTGTTGGACAGAGGCCAGCAGGGGGTGATATTAGACAGGGTCGGGGGGCGGTGTTAGACGGTGTGGGCAGGGGGCAGGGATGGGCAGGGGGTAGTGTTGGACAGGGGCAGGGGCAGGCAGAGGGTGGTGTTGGATGGGATGGGGTGGGTGGAGTGGTGTTGGATGGGGTCAGGGGGTGGGCAGGGAGGCACTGTTGGATGGGAGGGGGCGGTGTTGGATGGGGACGGGAATCGGTGTTGGATGGTGGGGTGGTGTTGGACGGGGTTGGGGGGTATGTGGAGAGGCATTGTTTGGATAGAGTTGTGTGGGGGCCTTGCGCTGTGTGCGGCTGCCTCATCTCCTGAACAGGTAGTGGACTTAAAAAACTCCAATCCCCAGAGGAAAGGCATTTAATCGATTAACTGAATAATTGATTATCTGAATGAAATAGTGCCTGCCCATCTTGTTCAGATAATCAAGTTTCCTCTGTACCTGAGGTATAGTGTTGGTTGGAGGTTCTGTGCAGAAATGAAATCTTGTTCAAACTTTTGCATGAAGATGTTGGCATATTGGGGTGCAAATTTGGTCCCATCGCCATTCCGTGTGTCTGGATGAAGAACTAGTTGTCAAAGATGAAAACATTGTGGTCGAGGATGAAGCAGTTGAGTTGTAGCATAGTGCTTGGAGATTGGCATTGTTGGTATTGAGTACTGAGACTGTTGCCCTGACTTGTAATCATGGGGGATGCTGGTGTTGAGGACTGACACATCCATTGTGACAAGGAACGTCCCCAGTTCAACTGGTCTGTGGGTGCTGAGCTTCAGTAAGAAATCTGTAGTGTCACAACAGAAGCTTGGGGTCCCCTGAACAATGGGTTTCAAGATGTCTTCAACATAGCCAGAGAGGTTCTTACACAGGGTCCCATTGCCTGATACAATGTGACATCCTGGTGTGTTCACTTTGTATATTTTCAGAAGGCCATGCTTTTAGGAATTCTCATGCATGACTTTGTTTGGCTTGTCCAAGGATGGATGTGTTGTCCCAATTGAAGTGGTGTCCTTCCTCATCCATATGTGAGGATACTAGTAAGAGCGTAGTGTGTTGCTGCCTAGTCTCCTGAATGGAGAGACATGACCCTGTCTCACTAGTATCCTCACATACAGATGAGGAAGGATACCACTTCAATTGGGACAACATATCCATCTTAGGACAAACCAAACAAAGACATGCACGAGAATTCCTAGAAGCATAACATTCCACTTGGAACTCAATCAACAAACACATTGAGTTAGAGTCCATCTACCACCCCATGAGAAAAGGAACAGGAAGTGACTTCACCACAGGAAATGACATCACCAACCCAACGAAACCCAAACATATAAATAGAAAATAGGAATTTTCAGCATTGCTTCTCCTGAGGCCCACTGAAGATGTTAACTATTAGAGTAACAAAACGTCTGGAAATGAACCTTCCAGCTCAGCGAGCAAACCTACATCCAAGATTAGAAAAAACTTGGGTTGCTTTCTCTGGAGTAGAGGATGGTCAGGGACACTTGTTAGAAGTCTATGTTTTATTAAGGTGACCTTCACTTTTTTTAACATCTGTAAGTGCAGGCCCAAAATATTTAATTTCCTTTGAAATCAAGGCCAACTTCTAATTGACTTCCTATTAACTGCTGAACTTATATTTGTTTTTGTAAATTCTAAAATGAGATAACAAGAGTCCAACTATAGTGTATTCCTATCAGTGCGAAGGGCAAAGCTAGTAGGTGTATGGAATGCTCAATTATGACAGAAATAGAGGCTCTGATCAAGAAAAAGGAGGCATTTGGCAGGTCGAGACACCTGAAATCAAGTGAATTGCTCAAGGAGAATAAGGGCAGAAGGAGAATATTGACTAGGGAAACCAAGAGGGCAAAAAGGTGACATGAGACAGCTTTGACAAATAGCAATAAGGAGAAAGCAAGGTAGACAGAAGAACCTCGATTATCCAAATATCAATTATCTGAATATCGGATTATCTGAAGGAGATCTTGTGGTCCCGATAGAACCATTACATCAAAGAGGTGTTTACAAAATAATTTGTTTACAATGATTAAAAATGAACCCGGCTTACTGAAATGCTGCTGAGAACAGTCCTGGACATTAATGGGAGCCCAGGCACCATGTCCAAATGTCTGCCTGCTCTCTCTCTCTCTCTCTCTCCCCCCACACTTTCCCTGGAGTTCTACACACAGGTGTACCCTGAACCCCCTTCCCCAGATAATCTCTCCAATATTCTCCTGTACAGGGCAAAGGTGGACCCTGTGAAAAAGTTGGTGTGTGTGTGTGTATATACACGTGAGCGCATGCACTTTTTGAGACTCACTACCAAAAGCAGCAGCATTCTTACTGTTAGTGTCTAGTCTGGCTGACCCGGAAAGCAGGCAGCGGTTGGACGGGCATGGGGGGCAGGGTGGAAAGGTTGGATGGGGGGAGGGGCAGTGGCACAGATGGGGGTCAGAATGTGGATGGGGGCAGACTTGGGAGATGGGTTGGACGGTGTTGGGGGACAGACAGCGGCAGGGGTGGATGGGGACGGGTGTGGGGGTGACAGGGCAGGGTTGGTCGGGTTGGGGGCGGTTGGGAGGTGGGTTGGGGACAGACTTGGGAGTGGGGTTGGCCTTGGTTGGGGGCGGCTGGGGACAGGGTTGGACGGGGCAGGGGGTGGATTGAGGGGGTGGACTGGGCAGGGTTGGATGGGGTTGGGGGTGGACAAAGGGAGACAGCGTGGACAGGGGCGCAGATGGTGGGTGAGGGTGGACTGTTGGGTGCGGGAGTGGACGGGGTTGCGTGGTCACATTGGGGGCAGGGGTGCATGGGTAGCAGGGATGGGGGCGCATGCTGGGTGGGGCCAGACAGGCGAGGCAGAGGTTGGCCAGTGTGGCAGGGGGGCAGACTGGAGTCGGGCTCTCATGCGCAGTATGTTGCTGCCAGTCTCCTGAACGGGGAGCGGACTTATAAAGTGCTCGCTGTGTCAATCCCTTTCAACTGATGGGGGAAGGGGGTGTGCAGGAGTAGGCTTCAACAATGCTGCAGGTCTCTTACACACAAGTGTGTGTCTGCTCAGAAACAAACCCTGAGACAGAGTGAGGGAGCAAGTCAGGCAGAGAGAGGGAAAACATAGAACATAGAACATAGAAGAATACAGCGCAGTACAGGCCCTTCGGCCCTCGATGTTGCGCCGATCCAAGCCCACCTAACCTACATTAGCCCACTATCCTCCATATGCCTATCCAATGCCTGCTTAAATGCCCATAATGAGGGAGAGTCCACCACTGCTACTGGCAGGGCATTCCATGAACTCACGACTCGCTGAGTAAAGAACCTACCCCTAACATCTGTCCTATACCTACCACCCCTTAATTTAAAGCTATGCCCCCTTGTAATAGCTGACTCCATACGTGGAAAAAGATTCTCACTGTCGACCCTATCTAAACCCCTAATCATCTTGTACACCTCTATCAAGTCACTCCTAAACCTTCTTTTCTCCAATGAAAACAACCCCAAGTGCCTCAGCCTTTCCTCATACGATCTTTCTACCATACCAGGCAACATCCTGGTAAACATCCTCTGCACCCGTTCCAGTGCCTCCACATCCTTCCTATAGTATGGCGACCAAAACTGCACACAATACTCCAGATGCGGCCGCACCAGAGTCTTATACAACTGCAACATGACCTCAGTACTGCGGAACTCAATTCCTCTACCAATAAAAGCCAGTACGCCATATGCCTTCTTCACCGCACTATTTACCTGGGTGGCAACTGAAAAGGAAACCTTAGAAAACTCTGAGCCCCAGAGGAGAGGCATTGAATCGATTAACCAAATAATGAAATATCCGAATGAAATAGTGCTGTCCCATCTTGTTCGGATAATCGAGGTTCCTCTGTACTACAAATATATTGAGCGTAATAGAATCTTAGAGTCATAGAGTCATAGACATGGACAGCAAGGAAACCGACGCTTTGGTCCAAATCGTCCACGCTGACCAGATATCCTAACCTAATCTCGTCCCAATTGCCAGTACTTGATCCATATCTCTCTAAACCCTTCTATTCATATACCCATTCAGATGCCAATAAACACTGCAATTGTACCGGCCTCCACCGCTTCTTCTGGCAGCTCACTGCATACATGCACCACCCTCTGCGTGAAAAAGTTGCTCCTTATGTCCCTTTTATATCTTTCCCCTCTCACCTTAAACCTATGCCCTCTAATTCTGGACTCCCACACCTCAGGGAAAAGATCTTGCCTATTTATCCTATCCGTGCCCCTCAATATTTTATACACCTCTATAAGGTCACCCCGCAGCCTCCAACACAGCCCCAGCCTGTTCAGCCTCTCCCTATAGCTCAAATCTTCCAACCCTGCCAACATCCTTGTAAATCTTTTCTGAACACTTTCAAGTTTCACAACATCCTCCCTATAGGAGGGAGACCGGAATTGCATGCAATATTTCAAAAGTGGCTGAATCAATGTCCTGCGCAGCCACAATATGACCTCCCAACTCCTATACTCAGTGATCTGACCAGTAAAGGAAAGCATACCAAATGTCTTTTTCAGTATCCTATCTACCTGTGACTCCACTTTCAAGGAACCTGCACTCCAAGGTGTCTTTACTCAGCATTATTCCCCAGGACCTTACCATTCAGTGGATAAGTCCTGCTCTGATTTTTTTTTTCTAAAATGCAGCATCTTGCATTTATCAAAATGAAATGCCACCTGCCACTCCTCAGCCCATTTGCTCATCTGGTCAAGATCCCATTGTAATGTGAGTTAATATTCTTTGCTGTCCACTACACCTCCAATTTTGGTGTCATCTGCAAACCTACTGACCAAACCTCCTATGTTCATATCTAAACCATTTATATAAATGATGAAAAGTAGTGGACCCAGCACTGATCCTAGTTCAACGCCACTGGTCACAGGCCTCCATCCTGAAAAACCATCCTCTACCACCACCCTCTGTCTTCTACCTTTGAGCCAGTTCTGTATCTAAATGGCTAGTTCTCCCTGTCTTTGATGCGATCTAACCTTGCTAACCAATCTCCCATGAGGAACCTTGTGGAAAGCCTTACGGAAGTCCACATAGATCATGTGTACCACTTTGCCCTCTTTGTTACTTCTTCAAAAAACTCAAACAAGTTTGCGAGACATGATTTCCCATGCACAAAGCCATGCTGACTATCCCAAACCAGTCCTTGCCTTTCCATTTACATGTAAAGGCTATTTCTCAGGATTTCCTCCAACAACTTGCCCACCACCAATGTCAAGCTCACTGGTCTATAATTCCCTGGCTTTTCCTTACCCCCTTTCTTAAATAGTGGCACTATACTAGCAGGGAGAGAAGAGGACTGCTTAAAGATGAAAAAGACTGTCTATATGAAGAACCGCAGCAGATGGGCAAGATACTAAACAAGTATTTCATGCCACTATTTACAGTGGAGAAGGATATGGAAGCTTGGAGAAACAGATTGTGATAAATTGAAAAGTGTCTATGTTACAGAGGAGGACGTATTGGATGCTTTGAAGCACTTAAAACTGGGTAAATTCTTAGGATTGGATCAGGTGTATCCTAGAACTTTGTGGGAAGCTATTTCTAAGCCCTTATAACTTTATGGGTTGCATTAAGAATAACTCACTCATTTTCTCACTTATCTCTTCTTATCTCAATTTCAGCTTTCCTTGTCTCCTAGCCTGTTATCCATTGTCTCATTATTCACCAAACACTTTCAAATCTTCTCCATCTCGGTTCAATCTCCACTATCAATTCTCCTCATCCCCAGTACAGCTTTGGCATAAATAATGGCTTTTTTTCTCAGCTACTACTGCAGTTATTCAGTAGTGTGGGGGACGGTGGAGAGAAGGAAAAAAAATGAAAAAGGCTCACCAGACTCGAAATGATAACTCTGTATTCTCCCAGTTGAGAACTTACTGAAATTCTCCAGCACTTTCCATTTGTGTTTAGATCTCTAGCATCCGCAGTTGTTAGTTTGATTGTAGAATGGACTCCATTTATTGCAAATATAAATTGGAAATGAGCAGACTGAAAAGAAAATTGGATGGCTTTTTGGAACAGCTTGTGATGGAGCCCTCAAGGGAGCAGACTATTCTGGACTGAGTGCTATGTAATGAGCCAGACTTTATAAAAGATCTTAAAGTAAGGGAACACTTAGGAGGCAGTGATCAGAAAAATGGTAGAGTTCAGTCTGCAGTTTGAAAGAGAGAAGGCAAAATCAGTTGAAATGGTGTTACAGTTAAATAAAGGTAATTACAAGGGCATAAGAGAGGAACTGATGAAAATCGACTGGAAGCAGAGCCTAGTAGGGAAGACAGTAGAGCCACAATGTCAGGAGTTTCTGGGTGTAATTGAGGAGACAGAACATAGGTTCATCCAAAAGAAAATAAATATTATTTGGGGGGGGGGGGGGGAGGTGCTGGGTGGAGCGGGGATACCTCAGTCATTGCTGCCAAAGGAAATCAGGAAATATATCATAGAAAAAGAGAGAGCCTATAAAGTGGCCAAGAACACTGGGAAATAAGATTGGGAAGACTACAAAAACAAACAGAGGATAACAAAGAGAGAAATAAGGAAGGAGAGGATCAAATATGAAGGTAAGCTAGCCAGTAATATTAGAAATGACAGTAAAAGTTTCTTTCAATACATAAGAAACAAGCGAGAGGCAAAAAAGAAATTGGGCCGGTCCACATTGATGCAGGAAGGCTAGTGATGGGAGATAAGGAAGACTTTGTGTCAGTCTTCACAATGGAAAGCATGAGTAATGTCCCAACAATTAAGGAGTGTCAAGGGGCAGAGTTGAATATGGTAGCCATTACAAAAAAGAAAGTGCCAGAAAAGCTAAAAGGCCCGAAAAGTGATAAATTCCCTGGCCCCGATAGGCTACATCTTAGAGTTCTGAGGGAGGTGGCTGAGGAAATAGCAGAGACATTGGTGTAATCTTTCAAAAATCACTGGAGTCAGGGAAAGTCCCAAATGATTGGAAAATCACTGTTGTAACCCCCTTGTTCAAGAAAAGATCAAGACAAAAGATGGAAAATTATAGGCCGATTAGCCTAACCTCGGTTGTAGGTAAAACTTTAGAATCCATCGTTAACCATGAGATTTCTAAATTCTTGGAAGTGCAGGGTCAAATTAGAACAAGTCAGCATTGATTTAGTAAGGGGAGGTCATGCCTGACAAACCGGTTAGAATTCTTTGAAGAAGTAACAAATAGGTTAAACCAAGAAAACCCAGTGCCTGTTATCTATCAAGACTTCCAAAAGGCCTTTGATAAGGTGCCTCATGGGAGGCTGCTGAGTAAGGTGAGGGTCCATGATATTCAAGGTGAGCTACTGGCATGGATTGAGGATTTGCTGTCTGACAGAAGGCAGAGAGTTGGGATAAAAACTTCTTTGTCAGAATGTTGTGTCCCACAGGTTTCAGTATTGTTCACTTTATAAATTAATGATCTGAATGAAGTGACTGGGGGCATTCTGGTGAAGTTCACCAATGATATGAAGTTAGGCGGACAGGCAGGTAGTTCTGAGGGTGAGGAGGCTGCAAAAAGACTTGGACAGTTTAAGAGAGTGGTCCAAGAAATGGCTGATGAAATGCAATGTGAGCAAATGTGAGGTCTTGCACTTCAGGAAAAAGAATACAGGGATAGATATTTTCTAAACAGTGAGAAAGTTCCTAAAGCCAAAGTACAAAGGGAGCTGGGAGTGTTGGTCCAGGATTCTCTAACCACGGACTGACTTGCAAATTGAGTCCGTGGCTAAGAAAGGAAAAGTCATTTATCTCAAGAGGGTTGGAATGTAAAAGCAGTGACGTGCTACTGAGACTTTATAAAGCTCTGGGGAGACCCTATTTAGAATATTGTGTCTAGTTTTGGGCCCCACAGGAAGGACAGACTGGCACTGGAGCATGTCCAGTGGAGATTTACACAGATGATCCCTGGAATGGTAGGCCTAACATATGATGAACAACTGAGGATCCTGGGATTGTATTCATTAGAGTTTAGAAGGTTGAGAGGAGATCCAATAGAAACTTACAAATTAATGCATGGCTTGGAAAGGGTGGAAGCTGCAAACTGGTTTCCATCAGGTGGGGATACTAGGAGCCATGGGCATAGCCTTAGAATTAGTCAATCTAAAACGGAAATAAGGAGACATTTCTACAGCCAGAGAGTAGTGGGCCTGTGGAATTCATTGACACCAAGCGCAGTGGAGGTTGGGATGTTAAATTTATTGAAGGCAGAGATTGATAAATTATTAATCTCGCAAGGAATTAAGAGATACGAGAGCGTGCGGGTTCGTGGCGTTGAAATGCCTATGATTGAATGGCGGAGAGGACTCAATGGGCCGAATGGCCTTACTTCCACTCTTATGGTCTAAAATTATCCCAGCGGATGAGCTAAATGAGCGGAATCGAGCTAGTAGTGGAGTAAGACGCTACAGCCAGGGCTTTTCTGCTCCATCTTTTCCTTTTTAAAACTCTTTTATATTTTTATTATTCTCTCATGTTTCTTCTCCACGACAAACTGAACTCTCGGCCTCAGCACATAACTGGCAGCTTCTCGGTCCGGCAGACTCTGGGCAAGCCGTGCCGTCTCCCTTCCTCGCGTGGTGCTCCCCCGGTCCGGCGTGGCGATCTCTTGGCAGCACGTGATAGACTTCTCAGACCGGCCTGGCCCTCAGCATGGACATCCGGGCTCTAGGTAATTCCAGATCAGTTTGCCGGCTTCTGGAGTCTCGAGGTGAACTCCGGCGCCGTCTGGAGTCAAGGCCCGTTGCTGTCTGGAAGCCAGTTGCCAGTGTGGACTGGGTTGGGAGGACTGTTGTCTGAACTTCTTTATTTCTCTACTTTCTAACTTATTCCTGCGATCTATAATGGGGGGGGGGGGGGAGGGGGGCATAACAATTCTTTATTTTTCTATTGTTTTCCCTATGTATTTTGACCTATACCTAACTATGCCCTCCCTAAGATGGCGCAGTCAGTGGCATCTTATACACTTTTCACTGTGCTCTGTTGAGTGCATGCGACAAAACAGCGAAAAGCATTACGAACGAACAGAAAGGCCAATTTAATAAAAGTGCAGCTTATGCATGGAATTCCTACCCAGACCATTATAAAACGTTGGCGGAAATGTGCAAAATATAAAATAATCCTCACATATAAAAAGAAACATGAAACAAAATCGAACTAAATTCGTTTATTAATGATTATAGCAAAAACACAAATGCATTGGAAGTGAATGCAATTTTGATAATCAGCAAGTATTATTTATTTTTAGATTAGATTTAGATTACATTACAGTGTGGAAACAGGCCCTTCGGTCCAACAGTCCACACCGACCCGCTGAAGCGCAACCCACCCATACCCCTAACCTAACACTACGGGCAATTTAGTATGGCCAATTCACCTGAGCACCCGGAGGAAACCCACGCAAACACGGGGAGAATGTGCAAACTCCACACAGTCAGTCGCCTGAGGCGGGAATTGAACCCCGGACTCTGGCGCTGTGAGGCAGCAGTGCTAACCACTGGGCCACCGTGCCACCCAATTTATGAGGACAAAATCTCCAGACGGCACATTTTGCCGACAGGAATTGAGGAAGCATAGAATAGTGAAGATACTTAGGCCATCATGTTTTTCTTTGTGTTATTCTCTGGTTTCACTAAGATAATATAACATTTCGGAGCAAAAATGCAGACAAGTAAACCAAAACTCGACGCCCAAATAGCAAACACTTCGACAGCCACCGTGTACTTTCCAGGAGAGCTGACATAAGCCGGAATAAAAGTGATCCAAACAGCACAGAAGATCAGCATACTGAAAGTTATATACTTCGCGTCATTGAAATTATCTGGAAGTTTCCGGGCAAGAAAAGCTAACAGGAAGCATACAGTGCAGAGAAGACCAATATAGCTGGATACAAAATAAAAGGCTTTTAAAGAGCCCACGTCACATTCCAAAATAATGATATCTCTATAATAGGTCGCGTTTTTCAGTGGATAAGGAGGTGATACAATGAGCCAGATTGTGCAAACTAAACCTTGAAGAAATGTAAGAACAAACACACTTAGCCGTTGCTGCATGGGTCCAAACCAGTTCATCAAGTTGTTGTTGGGAAGAGTTGCTTTAAAAGCGATCACAACAAGAACGGTTTTCCCCAAAATACAGGAAATACAGAGAACAAATACAATCCCAAACGCAGTCCGCCGCAACATGCAGGACCATCCGGTCGGTTTTCCAATGAAGATAAGTGAGCACAGGAAGCAAAGCGTTAGGGCAAAGAGAAGGAGGAAGCTCAGCTCCGAATTGTTCGCTCGAACGATAGGAGTTTCCCGATACCGGTAGAATACAGCAGCTGTACCCAGTGCGAGGCACACGCCCACTAATGTAAGTGCCACTAAAACATAGCCCAGAACTTCTTGGTAGGAAAGAAATTCAATCTTTTTGGGAACACATCGATCTTTATGTTGATTCGACCAGTATTCCAAAGGGCACTTCATGCAATTGGTGGAATCTGCAAGAATGAAAACAACATTTAAAAAAAAATTGAGATTCATTATGGCCACAAGATTACGCGGTATGTTTGTGCATACCTGTGATGTTGCTGATCTCACCATCGGCACACTCTGCGCAGTCAAAACAACATATTGGCTGACCTTGCCTGCTGACCTTTCTTGTTCCGGGAGGACAAGGTTCTGAGCAAAGGGCACGTGGAATCTAAAAGAAAGTGAAGGATACTTGCGTTATCCAAAAAACAGATTAATAGCATAATATGCATGGGGATGTTGTTATATTGTCATTGGTAGAGGTGTCGGAGAAAGTGAGGAATGCAGATGGTGGCGATCAGAGTCGAGAGTGTCGTGCTGGAAAAGCACAGCAGGTCAGGCAGCATCCGAGGAGCAGGAAAATCGAAGTTTCAGGCATAAGCCCTTCTGCCTGAGACGTCGATTCTCCTGCTCCTCGGATGCAAACTTGTGAGCTGTAAGTTTTTTCTTTCAAATATTATACCGATACTGTTTTGAATGTTGTCTGTTCAACGTTTTGCTTCCACCTCTTCAGGCAGTGCATTGCAGATCATGACAGTTCTCTCGGTATTATATTTTTCATCCAAGGCTAAGGTCCTATGAATGGCTATCTGAAACTGTGTGCCCCTAATTTCCTCTTTGCCACATCCAGTCGTGTCTAGTGGTGGTCAAGTATCAGATGAAAGGAGATAGAGTGTCCATGAAGGAAACCACCTCAATGATCTTGGGACACATCATTTCTGTGCTCAACATCTTCAACTTAGGAAAGCTAACTAGTAAAACAACACCAACACCCCCCTTCCCTGACTTTAGGTCCGGGCCATCACAGATGTCAGACATCAGCAACTCAGCTATCCATCACACATTATATCGAGAAATAGCTGAGCACAGTGGATACAACAGAAACTCCAGACTGCCCGATACAAGTACGACATTTGTGCAAAATTAGCTAGCTGTGTCCTGCCCATCAAACAGGACAATTCACAGAGTCATAGAGATGCATAGCAATGAAACAGACCCTGCGGTCCAAATCGTCCATCCTAAATGTATCTACTGCCATTTACCAGCATTTCGCCCATATCCCTCTAAACCTTTCCTATTCATATACCCATACAGATGCCTTTTAAATGTTGCAATTGTACCAGCCTCCACCACTTCTTCTGGCAGCTTATTCCATACATGCACCACCATCTGTGTGAAAAAGTTGCCCCGATGTCCCTTTTAAATCTTTTCTTTCTCATCTTAAATCAGTGGCCTCTTCTTTTAGACTCCCCAATCTTGGAGGAAAGCATTTGTCTATTTACTCCATCCATGCCTTCCATGATTTTAAAAATCTAGACAAGTTCACACCAAAGAAAACAACCTCAGCCTATTCAGTTTCTCCCTGTAGATTAAACCCTCCAGCCGTGGCAACATCCATGTAGATCTTTTCAAAACCCTTTCGAGTTTTACAAGATCCTTCCTGGAGCAGGGAGACTAGAATTGCACACAATATTCAAAAAGTGGCTTAAACATGTTCTTTACAGCCACAGCATTACATTCCAAATTTTTTGGCATTGAAAGATTAAGGGAAGAAGTGAAAATGGGAACAAGCGCTCTGGAAAACTATTCAGTTGTACGTACAAAAGGGGAATAATTGCCAGGGCTGAAAGGAAGGACAATAAATAACAACCTGACCAGTGACAGGCAGAGTCTATTGGTCCATCAAAACAGTCGCTCTTCTTTTCAATTTTTTTTCCAACTAAATGTCATTATTTAAACCGTGTTTCTCAGTGCAACTGATAAAGAAAATACCTGCTTTTCAGCGGAGCTCCAGATGATATCTCCGATATTCAGGACAAGTTTATGTCCCTCTGGCGCTGAACCATCATAATATCCAATTTTCACAATTTCAAGTGAACCTTTCAAATTCATTTGTAAATTTATGAAGTCATACGCTGGGACTGGATCACCATTTTCGTCAAAATACACGATTTCCTCAGTGTTAGCAGTGAAGTTTACCGAGTCTAGGTAATGCAGCAGCTGCAGGAGAACAATGCAAGGTATATAAATCTTTGGCTGTCATTTGGATACATGTATTAAAATTTATTTCTAAAAATGAACACCGATTATTTAGAAACAAATGATACCACAAATTAGTACCCCGGGAGAAACAAATAAAATTTAAAGATCCATCGAACATTTTTCCAAGTTTCTGACCTTGCATTTCAGATTGAAATGTCAATATTAGCACAATGGCTCTGATTGAGAATATGGCAGAGATTTGACTGATAGTGCAGAGTAGCTCCCAGTTAGTGATGAATTGGCGGAGTCACTTTTTTTAAATTAAATATTCCACGATATATAAGGCCTTTTAATACAGTGAAAAGATGAAGCTCGCCACTGCCTATCTGACAACAAACATTGAGTACCTATCACATTGTTATTAGTTGTGAGTCCTTGCCGATAATTTAGCTTTCCTATTTTCTACATCACAACAGTGGAAAAACCTCGCAAGTACTTTATTTTTCATAGGATGCTGCTGAAGGTCTTCAGGCCTTGGATATCTTTACAATAACGTATTTAAGGTTTGATATCCACCTTTCTATGCGAGTGAATTTCCAATATTTCTGATATTCAGTTTTCCTTTTGATATATTCTTGACCTATTGCCATGTTTTCTCTCATTCTCTGACGGCAATATTCAATTATTCCAGACAGGATTTTTAAAAGAAAGCCAAAAGGAACAAAATTAAACATTTTCCTACCTGCCAGGGTTCAAAGCTTGAAATGTGAGCACAAGTATTATTCATAAACGGGCCATTGTCTTCTTCACAGTTTAGCATATCGTCAAGTGCATGAGCGACAGCATAGACCGCTTTGTACACACGGTAGGAACTTCCGTCCATTATCGCTGGAAGGTAGCCATTTTCTAATCCATCTAAATGCTCATTCCCTGTGCATGGCTGGACTTGAAATGTGGAATTTCCAGTCTTTGTCGCCTGGCCCGTCGTTAAAGAGCACGAGAATAGGGTTTCCCAAAATGTCTTCACAAAAGTGTCGTCGGGAAACTTAGAAGGATGAATTTTTAGAAGATAATCTCTGAGGCCGGCTATTTCTGTCCAAGGAGTTGTTAGACCAATGGCCCCAATGAGAAACCTTGCTTTGTCTTCAGGTGGCAATATATCTTCTGTAAGCCAGCCTTCACTTCCAATCCACTGTAACCCCGTTACATTTTGGCGCAAAATCTCCTTAATTAACACTCTCATGTCTCCGCTATGCACAAATCCAATCACAACTTTTGTGGTCGCCTCTTTCATCACCTGCACTACTTTGCTGATTTTCTCGGCGGGATCGGTTCTGTAAAACGATTCAGAATAGGCCATGCAAACACCAACGTTTTGGGCCTCTTCGATAAATGTTCTCATCGCAAAATTCCCATAATCTGTGTTGCTTCTGATTGTCCCAATCCAATTCCAGCCAAATGTTTTCACGAGTTCAGCGAGAAGTTTGGACTGATCTTTATCGCTTGGTATAGTTCTGAAGAAAGTCGGGTATTCTTGCTTATCGCTCAGGCAGGGGCAAGTGGAAAAATGACTAACCTGCAGAAAAATGTGAATATATATTCATCATTATAGAATCATTTTAAAAACGTTACAGTCGAATGTTGTCAGTGTGAATGCATTTTGTTTGTTTATGAATTTTATTAAGTGCTATATTACATATGAACGCTTACCGTTGGAAATAATCGAACAAAATATATCATTTGTAGAGAAAAAAGGACACATGAGAAGCTGAAGTTTGCAATAATTAGCACATAAGGTTGCATGAGAAGGAACTAATCGATTATTCTGCTGGAATTTTGCAACATTGTCTGGGGCTACAGATTAGATTAGTTACAGTGTGGAAACAGGCCCTTCGGCCCAACAAGCCCACACCGGCCCGCCGAAGCGCAAACCACCCAGACCCATTCCCCTACATTTACCCCTTCACCTAACACTACGGGCAATTTAGCATGGCCAATTCACCTAACCTGCACATTTTTGGACTGTGGGAGGAAACCGGAGCACCCGGAGGAAACCCACGCAGACACAGGGAGAATGTGCAAACTCCACACAGTCATCTGAGGCCGAAGTAACCTTAATGATTGCAGTGTCGCTACGCGTTGTGTGCACTTGGATGAGTAATCCAAATGACAAAGTTGTGGAAATTTGGCTTTAAAGCCCACCATGGCACGTTGTAAAATTTAAATTCAATAACATTTGAAATAAAATTAAAAAGCAACCACGATAAAACTGTTGGCAGCACAGTGGCTCAATTGTTAGCAGTGATGCCTCACAACGCTCGGGATCCAGTTTCGATTTCAGCATTGGGTAACTCTACGTGTGGAGTGTACACGTCTCCCCATGTCTGCCTGGCTTTACTCCAGGCACTGTGATTTCTTCCACAATCTAAAAATGTGCAAGTTGGGTGCATTGGCCATGCTAAATTTCCCAAATGTCCAGGTGTGTGCGGGCTGTGTGGTAGGCATGATAAATGCTGGGAGAGGGTGGAATACTGTTC
The DNA here is from genome assembly GCF_037043375.1 of Chiloscyllium plagiosum. NCBI lineage: Eukaryota > Metazoa > Chordata > Chondrichthyes > Orectolobiformes > Hemiscylliidae > Chiloscyllium > Chiloscyllium plagiosum. Next base: position 21,595,269 of record NW_028270151.1, on the reverse strand, counting down.
GGAGGGTCAGTGCCCATTTCATGAGCGCAATTGTCTTCTAACTGCACTGTAGAGAATCTATGATTCTAACGTTAAAAATCACACAACACCAGGTTATAGTCCAACAGGTTTAATTGGAAGCACACTAGCTTTCGGAGCGACGCTCCTTCATCAGGTGATTGTGGAGGGCTCGATCGTAACAGAATTTATAGCAAAAAATTGCAGTGTGATGTAACTGAAATTATACATTAAGCCTTTCATCTGTTCTAACAGACAATCAATTCTTCAATGTATAATTTCAGTTACATCACACTGCAAATTTTTGCTATAAATTCTGTGTTACGATCGAGCCCTCCACAATCACCTGATGAAGGAGCGTCGCTCCGAAAGCTAGTGTGCTTCCAATTAAACCTGTTGGACTATAACCTGGTGTTGTGTGATTTTTAACTTTGTACACCCCAGTCCAACACTGGCATCTCCGAATTATGATTCTAACAGCATTGTAAAAATGCAATCAAATATTTTACACCTTACCATTGGAATTCCGAACGTTCCAACCGTTCTTGCGACTGTCATGGAGGACGTGGATATATCACAGCCAATAATTGCTGCCACATTTGAGGAACCTTTACATTCAGGGTACTCAATTAATTCTTGCTCTCCATTCACCAAAGCCAGAGCTGCTTTGGCCGCTATCGCGGAGATCGAGCAGTCATCGTAGATCTCATATCCTAGGGTGATATTCGGAAGTAGAGTTTTGCTCTGGTTTATTTCTTCAATAGCAAATATCATTGTCTGTATCAGGCGGAAGGTTGCGATATCAAACCTGTGGGGTAGACGTGAACGGAAATGATGACTTGGAGGTGCCTGTGTTGGACTGGGGTCGACAAAGTTAAAAATCACACAACAGCAGGTTAAAGCCACCGATTCACGCTGGAACTTGCGGTTTTCCAGAAAGGCCGTCTTCGGAACACATGATCACTATACGGATGGATCACATTCTTGAGCAATATTGGACCATTAGCCCCGCCATATCCCATAATTCACGTCGGGATTCCATTTGTTTGAAAACATGGCCGCCAGTGGGACTATCCAATTAGCCCTGGCATTCCTAACCCCATGTCAGCTCCCACAGCAACCGATCGGCAAAGCCCTTGGTGATCCTCACCTCTCTTTAGCCCGGCATTGTGCGCTATGTAGGGTCGACACTCTGGGACCCATTTTCCTCTGACTAATGCAACTAACACTATGGGCAACTTAGCATGGCCAATTCACCTGACCTACAGGTCTTTGGAATGTGGGGGGAAACCGGACCACACAGAAGAAACCCACGCAGACACAGGGAGAATGCGCAAACTCAACCCGAGGCTGGAATCGACCCTGGGGCGCTGATGCTGTGAGGCAGCAGTGCTAACCACTAAGGCATTATGCTGCCCAGGTCTCCATCCAATGACCTCAAAGGGAACGCAGCGCAGCGATATCCGCATCCTGCCAAGGGCCCTCGCCATTCCGTCGAATATTGCTGAGCGCATGCAGAGGAACTTTCAAGCCCGTACCAAAATAGCAAGCTAAAACAGTTGCTTTAACCACGATTAACAGCGTATACCAATGTTTTGTTCCTGACTAAAGAATGCCTGTCAATATCGGTAATGGTATTGACTTGATGTCCTCTCGTGATCTTCTTCCCCATACAAGGAGGTATTCTCTGTAACATTTTTTTTTCAGTCTTTCATAATATTACATACCTCTGTTAGGTCATCCACAACTTCAAGAGAAAAGAAAACCAGCCGGCCAATCCCTTTCAGATTAACCATCTGAGCAGCATCTCTTATATTTTTCTACTCTGCCTAAGCAAAGTAATAAGTGATCTCCCTATTATTCTTAGCTAAATGTACTATTATATATATTTCAATATTCAACTTCATTGCACTAACTTGCCTGTTTTGCAAATGTATTGATCTCTCACAATTTATTGCAGTCCGCTCAACATTCAAAATCTCTACCTCCAAGTTTCCGCCACCTACATCTTTAGAAATTATATTTTGGGTTCTGTCCAAATCATTACATCTTTGCCGAACATTGTTCAGATGTTGTTTGCAAGATTGCTTAACGAATTCCGACAACATCACCCTTGGTACACAGAGTACTTCTAATTAATACCCACGTCGTTTATATTCAGTGTACTTTCGATGCATTGCATATACTGTTTGAGATTCTATTAGAAGTTTCTGTCGCGCACATTGCCATTTTTTACAGTACAACACAAAATAATTCGTCAAAAATTCCACGTCACTACAAGTAACCACGGTCTCATTAAACAAACACAAACACAGGGAATGCCAGAGAATGCCATCTGCTGCAGAGAAGCAGAGTCCCAAACGATTGAATCTTATGTGACTCTTCATGAGATCTAATTTTGTACTTACGTGAAATTCGACTTTGTGGAGTAATGTAGATAGCTAAGAACAATCATTATTCTGCCGAAGTAGTTATCGCATTCAAAATATCAGAACATAATTAAGGTTAAAGACAGAACTGCTTAAATGCTGCAGTTGGTGATTCCCCACTAAATCCAGAAAATTATTCGGTACAGTGGTTATGTGAAATCGGGATTTTTTGTTTGGTTGCTGCTGTTCAAAGATGTGCACCTTAGGTGCATTGGCCATGCTAAATTACCCCGTACTATCTCAGGATGTGCAGGCTAGATGGGATAGCCATGTTAAATGCGGCGTTACGGAGAAGTGGGGGTCTGGCTCTGGGTGGGAGCTCTTCAGAGAGGTCGAATGACCTCTTCCGCGCATAGGGATTCCATAATTCTATGATTGTGTTACCTACCTTTGGCAATACAAGTCTGATGGAGTAGCGGCAAATGAAGAAACATCATAAATCACGTCAAAATTTAATGAAAATATCCCGCCCAGGATAATATCTCCATCTTCAGTCAAATTCGGCAAGTCATTTTTCGTTCGAGGCTTGCAAACCATGCCACATGATTCTCGTGTAGGCACAACGGCCAGCAACAGGAATATCAGAAACAAAACCATCACTATCTTGCAAGGAACCTGTCACTACATTAAACGGTACAAGAAAGGACGCGCAGTTTTACCGAAATCATCATGGCTCGAGGACATCCCACAGCGCCGCACAGCAACGAATCACATGAGAACTGATGAAATGGATTACATCTCCGCACAATCAACTTGTTTGCGGGACACTTTCATTGATGCGGTCAATGTTCACTATTTTTGCAGACAGAGTCTATGGAAAGTAATAATAATTGGATTTAAAACCCCGAGTGAGTCAAAATTTTCCAATCAGATAACAGGAATTTGAAAAAGGCTTAATCCTGCTAATAATCGTCACAAAGACTGTGACAAAGCAGGACGTTCAGCCCATGGAGTCTGATCATGACTGATTGATAATCTTCAATTCCAATTTCATTTTATTTTCGCCAAAAACCTTGATTCCCTAATTAAGTCAAAATCTGTCTATCTAATATACTCGAACATACTTCACGGTCACCCTGAACACACCTCTATGTTGAAGAATTCCGTAGATTTATTGCCTCCGAGTGAAGAAATACATAGAGCTAAAAGGCTCTACAGAACAGAATAGGCCCATTAGCTCATTATGTCAGTGCTGGTCAAAACCAAGCACCTAGCTATCGTAATCCCATTAACCAACACTTGCCTGTACCTTGGTACGGAAAGTGCACATAAATGTTCTGAGGGTTTCTGCTTCTACCACCCTTACAGCGAGTGAGCTCCAAACTCCCACAACTGTGTTTATAAAGACGATTTTAAAATTACATCTCCTCTTTACCTTCTGTCCCTTACCACAAATCTATGCCCTTCGTCACTGATTCCTCCATCAAGGGGAAAAGGTATTTTCCTGTCTACCCTATCTACCCTCTCGTCACTTTATGTATCTCAATCTTTTCCACTCTTAATCCCTTCTGTTCTAAGGAAAGCAATCTCGTCTGTCCAATCTATCTTCAACTCTCCTCCTCCATGTCTTTGTTTTAAATGGGTGACTACCTATCCTGAGATTAAGTCCTGTGCTATTATATTTTGCACAAGGGTAAATGACTTATCTGCATTTAGCCTGTCACGTTCCCTAAGAATTTTGTATATTTTCATAAACCTCTTGCAGAAAATTGAAAATCCAAGACACCAGCTTATAGTTCAATAGGTTTATTTGGAAGCACTAGCTTTTTGAGCACTGTTCCTTCAGCAAGTGGTTGTGAAGTATAAAATCGTAAGACGCAGACTTTATAACAAAGGTTTACAGTGTGATGCAACTGAAATTATATATTGAAAAAGACCTGGATTGTTTGTTAAATCTCTCATCTTTTAGAATGACCATGTTGGTTTCAGTTCTTTCATATGCAAATACCAGAATCTATTTTTTAAAAGTTCTCAAGTGAACTTTAACAACAGGTGCCATGTCGGCCCAGATAATGCATTGAAGGTGTGTGGTGCCCTATATGAGGCTGTCTGTGTCTATATGTTCAGACTGATTCAATTTCTTAAAAAAGGGATTTACAGAATCTTACATGGATTCCTGCAAATTTTGAGCAAAATAAAACGTAATTCTGCAAGTACAAATTCACCCCACAAACTTGTGTGTGTGTGTGTGTGCGCATGTGAGTGTGTGTGTGCAGGGGCAGGGTATCAGTGTCTGTGAGAGAATATGTGTACGTGTATGTGTGTGAGTGTGAGTGGAAAGTGCTATAAGTCTGTGAGATGGTGCATGCGTGGGTGTGTGTGGGCGTGTGTGTATGAGTGTATGAGAGAGATCTTGTGTTTGAGAGCGGATCTGTGTGAGTGTATGGGTATGTAGGACTGTGTGTGTGAGAGTGTGTGTGTGTGTATTTGTGTGTGTGTGTGTGTGTGAGAGAGAGAGAGAGAGAGAGAGCGTATGCAGTGGGGTCACCTGTAGTGTGACTTGAACCCAAGGGTTCGTTTGAGGCCATCCCCATGGTTACTGAACTTGGCGTTCAGCCTCTGCTTGACCACTGTGTATTGCTGCTTATCCTGAAGTCTACCTTGGAGGATGATCACCCAAAGGTCTGAGTTCGAATGTCCCAGACCACTGAAGAGTTCTTCAATTGGGAGGAAACACTCCTGTCTATTGATTGTTGTGCAGCATTCATTCATCCGTTGCTGCTGCCTCTCTTCGGTCTCACCAATGTACCATGCCTCAGGGCATTCTTGGCTGCAGTCTTTCAGATAGACAAAGTTGGCTGAGTCAAATGAGTATATGTCATGTACATGGTGGGTGGTACCCCCACATGTAATGGTGGTATCCATGTCGATACTCAAGCATGTTTTGCAGCATCTGCTGTGACAAGGTTGCATGGTGTTGTCCTGACAGCTGGGCAGTTTGCTGTGAACAGGTTTGGTAGTTATTTAAAGGCAAAAAGTGGAGGTGTGGGGAAGGTCTTGGCGAGGTGATCATCGTCATTGATAATGTGTTGCAGGCTGTGAAAAACATGGTGTAGTTTTTGGCTCCTGGGAAGTACTGGACTGAAGTGTACCCTGTTGGTTGCAAGTCTTGTCTGTCTCCTGAGGAGGTCATTGCAGTTTCTTGCTGTGGCACATCAGAACTGGTGGTCGATGAGTTGAGCATCATACCCCATTCTTATGAGGGCATCCTTGAGCACTTCCAAGCACCCGTCATTGTCTTCCTCAATTGAACACATCCTGTGCATGTGTAGGGCTTGTCCATAGGGGATGGCTGTTTTGATATGTTTATGGCATAAGTTGGAGAAGTGTAGCATCATGAGGTTATCCATGGGTTTGCAGTAGAATGAGGTGCTGAGGTGCCTATCTTTGATGGAGATGCATGTGTCCAAGAATGAGAACAAATACTAGAGAGTAGTTCATGGTGAGTTTGATGATGGGATGAAACTCGTTGTTATCACTATGTAGTTGTTTCAGTGACTCCTCACCGTGGGTCTAGAGGAAGAAAATGTCATCAATATACCTGGTGTATAGTGTTGGTTGGAGGTCCTGCATAGAGAAGAATTCTTGTTCGAACTTGTGCATGAAAATGTTGGCACATTGGGGTGCAGGTTTATGTGATTTTTAACTTTGTACACCCAAGTCCAACACCAGCACCTCCAAATCATAACTCTTGTGGAAGAGCTCAGTCGTGGTAATGGCATCAGCAGCAGCAAGTAGGCAGTCGATGAGTTGGCCTAGCATGAACTGGTGGTTGCAACTTCAGAGAGAGTTTAGATTTCCGGAAGCTTCAGCATTGATGAGGTGGTCCTAGAACTGAGTCATAGCTTCTTTATACACAGCGTTAGTTTTTCATCTTTCTCTTAGAATTCAGTTAAATTCTCTGAACTAAAAATACATACTTGTCCTTCGCCACTTCTTCTTGTTATCAACAATTTCATCAAACATCATCTCTCGGGAAATTCAATTTCTTTATCTTTCTTCTTCCTTTTGTCCTCCTGGTTCAATCTATGGCTTTGTGAACGTGTTATCATACAGTCAGGATAAATCACAGAATATATTCCTGTCATGTCTTAGTTGCCTGATGTTCCACTGGCTTTGCAATCACAGTAAATATCATTTTCACTTGTGATCCAGCTATATCATTTTCAACGACAAAGGGTAGTCTTGGAGCCGAGAGTGTCTCTAGTATTCCTACCATCACTTCTTCACACTGCAACCTCATTTTATATAATGGAGTACTCCATTTTTCGCCATGAATTCCACATATTACCACTTTTATTTTGACAATAATCCTTCTGAATTACATATCTCCACATCTCTCACTATCAAAGATTGACTTGCTCCTGTATCTCTAAAAATGCTATTTGTTTTCACCTACTCCTCCTCACATATATGTCTAAACCTTACTTTTGCAGGTAAATTATTTAAAGAGATAATTTCTCTGGGATTTTCTTCTCCACCAGCCCCTGGCCAAGTTATACATTCTGATGCAGAATTTTAGTTTCCATTGTGATTTCCTTTACTACTTCAACAAAGCTTACATTGTTTTTCCACATCCATCATCTCAGTTTCTTGAAAACCACCAACATTGCAACGTCACGTAGTCAACTTGATTGCAGTGAAAACACCTGAACCTTCTTCTCTTCTCTTTCTGCCTCATATATTTCCTATCTACCCTGTGGTACACTACCTTTAAAATCTTCAATGAGATTTCTTTTTCTCCCACCACCTCAGCATTTCCCTTTTCCACAATTTCTACCCCTCATGGACTGAAATTGATGTCATAAGCCAAACTTTTACTTTTAAGCCAGTTCATAATCATCTTCAATTTCAGCTGCTAATCTTGAACTTTTAACTTTCTGCTCTTCCACATGAGTTTTCATTACATCAGGACGTGAATTTTTGAATTCTTTCAAAATAACAATCTCTCAAGGAACATCATGCATTTGATCTATTTTCAGACTCAATGTACTTTTGATCAGATCCCCTCCTTATATATTTGAAACATTGTCTACAGGCTTCTGGCAGTAGCCCATATGCACTTAAGATGGCTACCTTCATTCCTCTCTAGATAACTCCGCTAATAGTGATGCAAATAGGTCACTAGCTCAACCTACCATCTTTGTTTGGGTTAACAATACCCACATGGTCAACAGCCATTTCATTTGTTCAGCTACTTTCTCAAATGAAATGAAAAAGTCTTCTCCACCCTTCTCGTCGAACTTAAGCCATGCTTGCACAGATTTAATCAGATACCCACCGGGTCTTCAGCTACAATGGGTTTGCTCATCATCACTATCCTCCTTACTAAGACAAGCTTCTCTTTTTGTTCCAGCCTCTGAAGTTCATAAACCTTCTCCTTCTCCCTTTTTTCTCTATTTTTCTCACTTTCATTTCTCCTTTTCTTTTCCAATGCTTGTATTTGCAATTAAAACGCTTTTATTTCTTTTTCATACTCAAGCTGCTTCATTTTCAATTGAATATTAGCCATTTCCAAAGATTCCAAAGGCAGTCCTGGTAATTATAAATGCTACATAATTCTCACAACTATCTCCCTTTTCCTCGATGGCAGGGCCAACCCAACTCCAGGTTGTCTGCCAATTCAAACATCTTTGCCTTACTCATTTTCTGTAAAATTCATGACGTGACTTCTTTCATCTCCATGAACCACTTAGAGCCATCACTACACAAAGCACACCCTGTTTCAACGAACCACATGCAGCACCCAAAACAAAAAGACAATAACAGATGCCACTCATTGACTTTGAACACAATAATCGTAAACCAACTATGGAATGAGAGATTTTGCTTCCAACAAGGCACCCCCACCGCCCCCTCCCCCAGGTTCTTACCGACAAGACCAGATCCTTCACAATATTTCAAGAAGATAGTCAAAATCCTCATTGTTTTCTTATTTTCAAGGCAAATGTAATAGACTCATTGTTAAGTATAACACAATTTATCAAACACTATAGTTAAAACATAACAAAAGAAAGAAGAACATAATAATTTAACTGTATTGGAAAACTTAACGGGATAATAGATACAATAACTATTATGAATTAACTCTTCCTATATAGTCACATCCCATAAACACATCCCTTGACAAAAAGGTAAATTCAGATATCAGACTTTTATCACATGTAACCCAGTAGCAGACCTGGGGCGGGGAGGGGGGGGGGGGGGGGAGGAGGGGAAGCAGGCAAAAAATCCAGAGAGAGCAGCAGCCAATAGATATTTACAGTAGCTTCCAAACTTGGTGAGACTTCAACAGCAAAATCTTAAAACTAAAAAAAATGTCAGAAGGCACCCGAAAGCAGATTATTGTTCCACAGGTTTATTTGAAACCACAAGCTTTCGGAGCATTATTCCTTCTTCAGGTGAAATTACTTTTGCCTTTTGCCACATAGTCATTTCATCTGCGAAAGAAGCAGTGCTCCAAAAGCTTGTGATTTCAAATAAATCTGTTGGACGATAAACTGGTTTCGCATGAATTCTGATCCTGTCCACCCCATTTCAGCACCAGCACTTCCACAAGATGTCTGGGAAACTAAAAAAAACTCGGAATCCTGACCTGTGAGAGCAGTCCACATCCATCTAGGCTGCTTCAATTGTTCCAACTTTAAAAAAGCCTCTCAAGAAGTTTACTTCCACTAGCCAGTTCATCACCCTTGCAACAAAACATCTCTTAAAACAAATCAGGATAAAATACGTCTGTGAAAGCCACAGCATCGTTCAATACCCACTAAGGGCGAAGTTCAATCATTTCACAACTTTACCAAGTCTCTAAATGAAGCTTTATTGTTTCCCTAAATAACAAGGGGGCAGAACCACACCTCCACTCTGTATTTTGAAATCTATTTTTGTCATTATTTCTTTGACATTTGGGTGTAATCATCTCTTTAATTTATCTAGAACATAGAACATAGAAAAGTACGGCATAGAACAGGCCCTTCGGCCTACGATGTTGTGCCGAGGATCTATATCTATATCTGCACTTGAGTTTCTATTGTTTATTTCTCCTGAATCGTGACTTGTCTTTTTGCAACCTTCTTCTGCCCTCCTCCTGTACCAATGATTTTTTGGAGGTCGTGTTTACACCACTTATTACTGTATCTTCCCTAGTAATGAACTGGACCTCTTCACTGCCTACAAATATTTGCTAAAGGAATGCTACTAAAGTTTTCACAATGATAGTTTGCTTGACCTTCTAATTCTACAATTACCCAAACCTGGCAGGACACTATGACATCAGACTTTCCTCTCCACTCTTCCCGAAATAACAAGCTTGGGAGAACGGCTAAGCTCCGCCTTTCAGAACTGCCCCTTATTAAAATGCTTATATGTTTAGAACTGCCTAATTACAGAAATCTGGTTAACTTCCTTCGTGTTTCTTCCGACGCAGTATCTGATCTTCTCCTCTGTGAAAAGCACTTCTGCTATATACAACTGTCAATCCCTTTCGGCAGTCTTGTGTGAATTTAAAAAGCTGCAAGAGACCATCTTGTCAACTTTAGTCATGGACTGCTTCAACACAGACCAACACAAAATGCCAGTATCAATGCACTAGGCTATAAAATAGCCTTCACATATAACAAAATCGAAGTAAACTACATCTTTATTAGAACAAAACCAAAAGGCTATCGAAAATAAATGGAAATATTAAATCAGCAATAAATATTTATTTTCGAACGAAAATCACCAGATTGAATATTGTGCGAGGAGAAATAGAGGAGGTTTAGAACTATAGTGAAGACGCTTTGCCCATCATGTTTTTCTTCGTATTTTTTTCCGGTTTCACTAAGATTATATAACATTTCGGAGCAAAAATGCAGACAAGTAAACCAAAGCTTGACGCCCAAATAGCAAGCACTTCGACAGCCACTGTGTACTTTCCAGGAGAGCTGACATAAGCCGGAATAAAAGTGATCCAAACAGCATAGAAGATCAGCATACTGAAAGTTATATACTTCGCGTCATTGAAATTGTCTGGAAGTTTCCGGGCAAGAAAAGCTAGCCGGAAGCATACAGTGCAGAGAAGACCAATATAACCGGATACAAAATAAAAGGCTTTTAAAGAGCCCACGTCACATTTCAAAATAATAATGTCTCTATAATAGGTCATGTTTTTCAGTGAATAAGGAGGTGATACAATGAGCCAGATTGTGCAAACTAAACCTTGAAGAAATGTAAGAACGAACACGCCTAACCGTTGCTGCATGGGTCCAAACCAGTTCATCAAGTTGTTGTTGGGAAGAGTTGCTTTAAAAGCGATCACAACAAGAACGGTTTCCCGCAAAATACAGGAAATGCGGAGAACAAATACAATTCCAAACGCAGTTCGTCGCAACATGCAGGACCATCCGGTCGGTTTCCCAATGAAGATAAGTGAGCACAGGAAGCAAAGTATTAGCGCAAGGAGAAGAAGAAAGCTCAGCTCCGAATTGTTTGCTCGAACGACAGGGGTTTCCCGATGCTGGAAGAATACAGCAGCTGCACCTAGTGAAAGACACACTCCCACTATGACAAGTGCCACTAAGACATAGCCCAGAACCTCTTGGAAGGAAAGAAATTCAATCGTTTTGGGAACACAACGATCGTTTTGCCGATTGGGTCAGTATTCCAAAGGGCATTTCACGCAATCGGTGGAATCTGAAAGAATGAAATATTCTTCGTTTTAATACGCAAAAACATATTGTCCACAAGATAGCATTTATTCGACTCCATATTTGTACTTGCCTGTGCTTTGCTAATCTCACCATCGGCGCACTCTGCGCAGTCAAAACAACATATTGACTGACCCTTCCGGCTGACCTTTCTTGTTCCAGTAGGACAAGGTTCTGAGCAAAGCGCACGTGGAATCTAAAACAAAGGAAACCTGTGTTACCCATATATTGGATACATAACGTAACACACACGGAATTTATCATTGTTGGGGGTATGTTATACAGACGGGAACCCGTCTCTTCCACTGTGACCTGTAAGGTGTTTTTTCCCGTCAAATATTAAACAAATAGTTTTTTTCAATGTTGACTGTTCAATGCATTGTACCACCCCTTCGCTCAGCACATTCAAGATCAAACAATTCTCTGGATATTATATTTTGCATGCGAGGCCTCGATCCTATGAGTGACCAATCTTCTGCCACTAGAAAATGTGTGCCTGTGATTGTCTCTATGTCACATACCGTCGTGTGTGTTGGTGATCAAGCTTCCATGTCAAAAGAACTGGGTGATCCATGAACCTGCCCGACTTCAATGATAGTGGAACGCATCATGTATGCATTCAAGTATTTTCAAACATTTTCAGCTCAGTGGAGCTAACCAGTAAACCAACACCAGAACCCCATTCCCGGACTTCAGAGCCCGAATATCACAGAAGCCAGACCTCAGTAACCGAGCTATCCAGATATCGAGAAACAACTGAGCACAGTGGATACAAGCTAAACTCCAAATTGTCCAGAGATTTGTGGAATAGTATCCAAGTACCCTTGCTCACATCCGATAGTCAGCAAAATTGTAATATTATTTATGCTGTCAAACACTACTCGCTCAACAGTACAATGCAACTTAGAATTTTAGATTTAAACTTAGAAGGAGATTTTATTGGCATGTGTACTCAAGTACAGAGATACAGGAAGACAGTGAAAAGTGTACAATATTGCATTGTTCAGTGCCATCTTAGGCATGCATTCGGCTTTCTCTCTCCCTTTTCCCTAAACTCCTTCACTGTCCCCTGCGCAGGTTCTGCACGGACGGTAAATAGATTAAAATAGTTTTAAAAACTATGAAGGAAGAAAAAGCTACGGGAAACCGACGAGATAAATGAAAGAGAAGTGACTGTGAGGTAATTGCATTATCACCCCTAATTCCCTTCCAGTTAACACATCAACCATGAAGCACTTTACAATGAAATTGCAACATCAGTTTGAAGATTGCTTCGGATATCTTGAGTGAGGAATTGGTCGACGTGAATATAGATTGCATTTTTTAAAATGTATCGCCAATCTGTAGAACAGGTGTTGTAAACTATGTGTAGGAAGAGTCTCTAAAATGTATAGTTGAGACCTATCTGTGAAACTCTCTCATACGTTCAACGGAGGTACATTTTTTTTCCAAACTGCTAATGGTAATTATTGTCTGTTAGCTCGCAGCGCTGTTCCGTGACTGCAGCTGTATTAATACCACCTAAAGCAGTCATCCTCAATCTGCATGCGTACTGCCGACCAGGGGTAGCCACGCAAACTTGCATTCATGTCACATGATTTACAAGAATGACCGAATCTACAGCACAGGCACGAATTGTTCCTTGCCTCTTCGAATACACCATAAAAAGTTAGTGTAGCACTCTATGTCCACTCAAACGTCAATTATTTTCTCTCTCGCGAGTTTCTGTATCTTCCCATTAAACCCATCGATAAAACCATTTAATCTTTCTGCATACATATAAACAATATATTTTAAAAATCCAATTTCCGTGAAGAATTAAATGCAGGATGAATTCAAAACCGAATGGATAGGTTTCATTTCGGAAGCTTAGCAATAAAAAAAATTGAAGAGCATTTTTGAGATTTCATGTAAGCATTCTCTGGGTAACTTAACAGCATTTATGATTGAACAGCAGGTACCTTCTCTACGTCTATGCTACCAAGGCCTTCATAATCTTAAAATACGATATCAGATTATCGTTCTGAAAGTAACCAAACTTGACGATTGGTTACAACAAACAACTACAGAAATTACTAGATAAATGCAACACCCTAGTAGCCTCTGTAAAGAGAAAAAAGAACCAACGTTTTGTGTTCAGGGTTCCGCCATTTTGGCTCTAAACTTTCCAGATTTATCCAAATAATGTGTACAGAAAAATCCCAATTCCATGAAAAATTAAAAGCAGGACGAATTCAAAAACTAATGCTTAGATTTCATTTCGGCTGCTTTGCAATAAATAAAGCAATTAGAAATGGAGGATGAAAACTGCATTCCCAACTGTTGAGTCGCACAGAAATACTCACAGGGAGAATGAAGAACAAAATCAGATTTCAGGGTTCAGGGAAGAAATAAAAACGGGAACAAGTGCCCTAGAAAACTAAACAGCTATGTATAAAGCCAGGGCTCTATGAAAAGGCAATACATAAGGGCCTTACCAGTGACGCCCACAGTCTAACGGTTCATAAAAACACTTGCGCTGCTTTTGATTTTTTTCACATTTTAATGTCACTTTATTACTGTGGTTTCTCAGTGCCAATTGCAAGGGAAATACCTCATTTCCAGTGGAGCTCCACACGATATCTCGAATACTCAGGACAAGTTCTTGTCCATCTGGCGCGGTACCTTCATAATATCCAACGTTTACACTTTCAAGTGAACCGTCCAAATTCATTTGTAAGTTTATTAGGTCATACGTTGGGACTGGATCACCATTTTCGTCAAAATACACGACTTCCCCAGTATGATCAGTGAAATTTATTGAGTGTAGAAAGTGCAGCAGCTACAGAAGGACAATGAAAGTCACATTAACGTTTGACGGTCATTAGGAAGTCTGCATTACAATTAATTTAAAGAAATGATCACCAATAATTTAGAAATGAATAATGCTACAAATTAGCATCCAGACATGAACAAATACAGTTTGGCGAACCATCTTCCCTTTTTACAAGTTTCCGATCTTCCGTCTTAGATCAAAATGTCAATATTAGCCGGAATGACTCTAATTGAGAATATGTGGAGTCCAGCCGCACGGCAAAGACTTGACTGGCAGTGTGGAATAGCTTCCAGTGAGTGCTTAATTGTCAGAGTGACATGATTTACCTTAAACTTTCTACTGAGAACTAAAGCACCGTCATACCGTGAAAAGACGAAACTCGACAATGCCTATCTCACCACAAAACGTGGCATGCATATTTTGAGTACTTATCACATTGTTACCCGTGGCACACCCTTGGCTACAAATTAATCTTTTCATTTTCTTGCATCACAATAGCGACTAAACCTCAAGGTGTTGCTATCCTTGAAGGGATTCAGGCCTTGGAGGTCCTTATAATCATATATTTAGGCTTGATATATAACTTTCTGTATGAGTGAATCTGCAGTGTTTCTAAATGCCATTTTCATCTTGACGCATGCTTGTCATAATGGATTGGTTTTCTCATTCTCTGACGTAAATACTGTATTGGATTCTTCTGAACATGACTGATTGTTAAAAGGCAGCGTGAAAAAGGCCACAAATGAAAGTAAAATATTACACTCTACAAAATTGAGATCGATCTGAAAGAAATTTGAATTTTCTTCCTACCTGCCAGGGTTCAAATCTTGAAATGTGAGAACAAATATTATGCATGAAAGACCCATTGCCTTCTTCACATCTCAGCGTATCATCAAGTGCATGAGCGACAGCATAGACGGCTTTGTACACATGGTAGGAACTTCCCTCCATTATCGCTGGAAGGTAGGCATTTTCTAACCCATCGAAATGTTCACTCCCTGTGCATGACCGCACCTCAAATGTGGAACTTTCAGTCTTTGTTATGTCATCCTTCATGAAAGAGCAGGAGAATACAGTTTCCCAAAATTTCTTCACAAAAATGCTGTCAGGAAACCTTGAAGGATGAATTCTCAGAAGATAATCTCTAAGGCCAGCTATTTCTGCCTTCCGAGTTGTTAGACCAAGGGCCCCAGTGAGAAAGCTTGCTCTTTCTTCATGTGAGCCACTATCTTCCCGAACCGACCCTCCACTTCCAATCTATTGTATCCCCGTCACATTTTGGTGCAAAATCTCTTTAAGTAGTACTCGCATATCTCCACCATGCAGGAATCCAACCACAACCTTTGCGGTTGCCTCTTTCATTACCTGCACTATTTTGCTGATTTTCTCAGCGGGATCGGTTCTATAAAATGATTCGTAGTATGCGGTGCAAACCCCACTTTTTTTGGGGCCTCTTTGATAAATGTTCTCATGGCAAAATTCCCATAATCTGTGTTGCTTCTAACCGTCCCAATCCAATTCCAGCCAAACATTTTCACGAGTTTAGCAAGAAGTTTGGACTGATACTTGTCGCTTGGTATCGTTCTAAAGAAAGTCGGGTATTCTTGTTTATCGCTCAGACAGGAGCAAGTGGAATAATAACACCTGCAGAAAAAGAGAACAATATATATAAATATGATTTCATCATTTTTGGAGTCATTTTAAAAAATCACTACAATATTTTCAGTATCAATACATTTCGTTTATGAATTTTAATCATTGCAATAATAACTATAAACGATTAGATTAGAGTAGATTAGTTTAGATTAATTAGATTAGATTCCCTACAGTGTGGAAACAGGCCCTTCGGCCCAACAAGTCCCCACCGACACTCCAAAGAGTAACTCACCCAGACCCATTTCCCTCTGACAAATGCACCTAACACCTGGCCAATTTAGCATGGCCAAATCACCTGACCTGCACATTTTTGGACTGGGGGTGGAAACCGGAGCACCCGGAGGAAACTCACGCAGACATGGGAAGAATGTGCAAACTCCACACAGATAAGTGCCTATGATTAGAAATAATTGATCAAAATAAACCCTTTGTAGAGTTTTAGAAAAAGGACAAACGTCAAGCAAAAGTGTATTCTGGTCAGCACGTGGTTATATGAGACCTACCTCCCTGAAGGAACCAGTCGAATGTTGTACTGGAAACTTAAATATTATTTGCGTAAGAAATAAGATTTTTATGACTGGGTTTTGCAACATGTTGTTTCAGTGAATTCATGAGCACATGGAAAGTATGAGGGCGATGATGGCATAGTGGTAATATTATTGGACAAGTAGTCTAAAACACAGAGGATTTAGGTTTAAAATCCACTGTGGCTGATTCACAATCTTAAAACAATTAATCTGGAATAGACTAACAATCTGCTCTGATGAAATTCTGGGCTGCACGAAGGGTCAGTAGTTAACACTGCTGCCTCACAGCACTTAGGACCGTTTCAATTTCAATGTTGTGTGACTATGCGTGTGGAGTTTAGACGTTTTCCCTGGGTCTGCGCATGTTTAGTCTGGGCGCTCTGGTTTCCTCCAACGGTCCGAAAATGTGCAGTTTAGGTGGATTGGCCATGCTAATTTGCTCCTTCGTACTCAGGTACGTGCGGTTAGGTGATAGGCACCATAACTGCGGAGAAAGGGGCTGAAAGGTTTTCGGAGGGTCACGGCCCA
The DNA here is from genome assembly GCF_037043375.1 of Chiloscyllium plagiosum. Classification (NCBI taxonomy): domain Eukaryota; kingdom Metazoa; phylum Chordata; class Chondrichthyes; order Orectolobiformes; family Hemiscylliidae; genus Chiloscyllium; species Chiloscyllium plagiosum. The sequence goes on along the minus strand of NW_028270151.1, from coordinate 21,578,630 downwards.
CTTCATGAGCCAGATGACCTTGATCTGCACTTTAGGGATTCTATACTTCTACCGATGTTGTAAAAATGCAATCAAATATTTGAAACGTTACCATCGGAATTCCGAATGTTCCAACTGTCCTTGCGGTAGCAATGGAAGATGTGGACGAATCACAGCCAATAATGGCCAAAACATTGGAGGAACCTTTACATTCAGGATATCCAATTATTCTTGCTTTCCATTCACCAAAGCCAGCGCTGTTTTCGAAGCTACCGCAGATGTCGAGCAGTCATCATGGATCTCATACCCCAGAGTGATATTCGGAAGTAGAGTTTTGCTCCGGTTTATTTCTTCAATAGCAAATATCATGGTTTGCAAATGGCGAAAGCCTGCCAAATCTAAGCTGCGGGGAGATATGAAAGGAAATAGTATGCATATTTTATTCGCTACCCGCTTCTGCGGATCTCATTCGTCCAGATCTCCTAGCCCTGCTTCCACACTCGCCTCAAATGAGAACCGCAACATAATCGCAAATTCTGAGTAACTGACGTAGGCTGGAACTCACGGTTTGCAAGAAAGGACTCTTTGGGACCCATGATCATGATTCAGAAGGATTATATTAGTTGTCCGCCACATGCCCAGTTTCATACCCTGATTCATGTCGTGTTTACAAGTGTTTAAAAGCCTGTTCGCCAGCGGGAGCCCCAAACACATACGATTCCAACGTCAACCTATCGGCAAAGCTTATGCCGACCCATCCCTCTCGTTACCTTGACATCCATTAAACTCGGGATTCGTCCGACGCACTGGAATCCCGGGTTCCGTAACAGCCACGAGCTCAGTGCTTCCAAAAATTCAGCACCCCTTTGTCTATCAAGCCCCAATCTGATCACCAGCCAACTCCCCCACGTAACCCAATTGCAAAACAAGTGCTGCTCATCTCTACCCCACACTGTTTTCTCGGACACGTTTGAGGAGCTACAATTAAATCATTGAAGGAATGAGTTCCTGCAACTGCTTCCAAACACCTAGAGACTCACAATGCATGTGAAAATGAATTAGAACTGCTGCAATCATTTGCAAACAGGTATCAATATCGTAGAAAACTTAAAAATGCTTAAAACAATTAAAATACGCACAAGATAAACGAATGGAACACCGCGCGATCTTTATCCTCATGGCTTCCTCCTATGACCCCAAAAGGAATAAGGTTCCGCGACATCCGAGTCCCAGTGCTGACCCTCACCAATTCTGCTGCTCTGTGAAATCAGGATTTTTTTTGTTTACTGCTCTGCCTAAACTTGGGCAGGTTAGATGGATTGACCATCCGGGTGGGATTCTCTTGAGAGGTTGATGACTTCTTTCCGCACTATAGGGATTCTATGATAACTTTACCTACTTTTCGCAATGCATGTCAGAAGGATTAACAGTAAATGAAGGAACATCATGAATCCCGTTTAAATGGACTGAAAATATCACCATCTTCACTCAAATTCGGCAAATTGTATTTTGCTTGAGTTTTGCAAACCATTTCATGTGATTCCCAATTGGGCACAAGAGCTAGCAATAGGAATCTTTGAGGAGAAAGTGAGGTCTGCAGATGCTGGAGATCAGAGCTGAAAATGTGTTGCTGGAAAAGCGCAGCAGGTCAGGCAGCATCCAGGGAACAGGAGAATCGACGTTTCGGGCATAAGCCCTTCTTCAGGAATGAGGAAAGTTTGTCCAGCAGGCTAAGATAAAAGGTAGGGAGGAGGGACTTGGGGGAGGGGCGTCGGAAATGTGATAGGTGGAAAGAGGTCAAGGTGAGGGTGATAGGTCAGACTGGGGTGGGGGCGGAGAGGTCGGGAAGAAGATTGCAGGTTAGGAAGGCAGTGCTGAATTCGATGGATTAGACTGAGACAAGGTGGGGGGAGGGGAAATGAGGAAACTGGTGAAATCCGAGTTCATCCCTTGTGGTTGGAGGGTTCCTAGGCAGAAGATGAGGCGCTCTTCCTCCAACCGTCGTTTTGTTGTGGTCTGGCGATGGAGGAGTCCAAAGACCTGCATATCCTTGGTAGAGTGGGAGGGGGAATTGAAATGTTGAGCCACAGGGTGGTTGGGTTGGTTGGTCCGGGTGTCCCAGAGGTGTTCTCTGAAATGCTCCGCAAGTAGCCGGCCTGTCTCCCCAATATAGAGGAGGCCACATCGGGTGCAGAGGATGCAATAGAAGATGTGTGTGGAGGTACAGGTGAATCTGTGGCGGATATGGAAGTTTCCTTTGGGGCCTTGGAGGGAGGTGAGGGGGGAGGTGTGGGCGCAAGTCTTGCACCTCCTGCGGTTGCAGGGGAAGGTGCCGGGAGTGGAGGTTAGGTTGGTAGGGGGTGTGGACCTGACGAGGGAGTCACGGAGGGAGTGGTCTTTACGGAATGCTGATAGGGGAGGGGAGGGAAATATACCCTTGGTGGTGGGGTCCGTTTGGAGGTGGCAGAAATGACGGCGGATGATGCGCTGAACATGGAGATTGGTGGGGTGGTAGGTGAGGACCAGTGGGGTTCTGTCCTGGTGGCGGTTGGAGGGGCGGGGCTCAAGGGCGGAGGAGCGGGAAGTGGAAGAGATGCGGTGGAGGGCATCGTCGACCACGTTGGGGCGGGAAATTGCGGTCCTTGAAGAAGGAGGCCATCTGGGTTGTGCGTTTTTGGAACTGGTCCTCCTGGGAGCAGGTGCGGCGGAGTCAAAGGGATTGGGAGAATGGGATGGCGTTTTTACGGGGGGCAGGATGGGAGGAGGTGTAGTCCAGTTAGCTGTGGGAGTCGGTCGGTTTGTAGTAGATGTCTGTGTTGATTCGGTCGCCTGAGATAGAAATAGAAAGGTCGAGGAAGGGGAGGGAGGAATGGGCCCCAGCTATGCCTGCCTCTTCGTAGGATATGTGGAACAATCCATCTTCCGCAACTACACTGGCCCCACCTCCCACCTTTTCCTCCGCTACATCGATGACTGTATCGGCGCCGCCTCGTGCTCCCACGAGGAGGTTGAACAGTTCATCCACTTCACCAACACCTTCCACCCCGACCTCAAATTCACCTGGACCGTCTCAGATTCCTCCCTCCCCTTCCTCGACCTTTCTATTTCTATCTCAGGCGACCGAATCAACACGGACATCTACTACAAACCGACCGACTCCCACAGCTACCTGGACTACACCTTCTCCCATCCTGCCCCCTGTAAAAACGCCATCTCATTCTCCCAATTCCTTCGACTCCGCCGCATCTGCTCCCAGGAGGACCAGTTCCAAAAACGCACAACCCAGATGGCCTCCTTCTTCAAGGACTGCAATTTCCCTCCCCCCAACGTGGTCGACGATGCCCTCCACTGCATCTCTTCCACTTCCCGCTCCTCCGCCCTTGAGCCCCGCCCCTCCAACCGCCACCAGGACAGAACCCCACTGGTCCTTTTCTACCACCCCACCAATCTCCATGTTCAGCGCATCAGCCGCCGTCATTTCCGCCACCTCCAAACGGACCCCACCACCAAGGATATATTTCCCTCCCCTCCCCTATCAGCATTCTGTAAAGACCACTCCCTCCGTGACTCCCTCGTCAGGTCCACATCCCCCACCAACCCAACTTCCACTCCCGGCACCTTCCCCTGCAACCGCAGGAGGTGCAAGACTTGCGCCCACACCTCCCCCCTCACCTCCCTCCAAGGCCCCAAAGGAAACTTCCATATCCGCCAAAGATTCACCTGCACCTCCACACACATCATCTATTGCATCCTCTGCACCCGATGTGGCCTCCTCTATATTGGGGAGACAGGCCGGCTACTTGCGGAGCATTTCAGAGAACACCTCTGGGACACCCGGACCAACCAACCCAACCACCCTGTGGCTCAACATTTCAATTCCCCCTCCCACTCTACCAAGGATATGCAGGTCTTTGGACTCCTCCATCGCCAGACCACAACAAAACGACGGTTGGAGGAAGAGCGCCTCATCTTCTGCCTAGGAACCCTCCAACCACAAGGGATGAACTTGCATTTCACCAGTTTCCTCATTTCCCCTCCCCCCACCTTGTCTCAGTCTAATCCATCGAATTCAGCACCGCCTTCCTCACCTGCAATCTTCTTCCCGACCTCTCCGCCCCCACCCCAGTCTGACCTATCACCCTCACCTTGACCTCTTTCCACCTATCACATTTCCGACGCCCCTCCCCCAAGTCCCTCCTCCCTACCTTTTATCTCAGCCTGCTGGACAAACTTTCCTCATTCCTGAAGAAGGGCTTATGCCCGAAACGTCGATTCTCCTGTTCCCTGGATGCTGCCTGACCTGCTGCGCTTTTCCAGCAACACATTTTCAGCTAGCAATAGGAATATCAGAGACAAAACCATCGCTTTCTAGCAAGGAACCTGTCACTAGATTAAACGGAATACGAAAGAAGGTGGAATTATATAGCGTCTGTTATTGCCGGAGGGCATCCCATGGTGCCACAGATCAAATGAATCATCTTAGACCTGAAAAGGGCTAAATCTCTGAGACACTGCACATTCAACTTGTCTGCGGGACACTTTTATTGACGCTGCTGACCATGACTAGTTGATCACTATTTCTGCAGATGGAATTTATGTGAAATGAAAACAAGCGAACTTTAAAATATAAGAAGTCTTAATAGTACTAATTGTCATCACAAAGATTGTAACGGAAGTAAGACATTCAGCCCATCCAGTCTGTTCTTGATTACTTGATCATCCTCACTACAACTACCTTCTTTTTCCTCAAAACTCTTGATTCCCTGATTAAATTAGTATCTGTCAATCTCATACATTCGAACATACTTCACTATCAACATGTACACCCCTCTGTGGCGAGAATTTCCATGGATTAGCTACCCTCTCAGTGAAGAGGCTCACAGGGCCAGAGAGCCTGACAGAACAGAATATAGTCCTTCAGCCCATTATATCAGGGTTGGTCGAAAATAAGCACTTAACCAACCTAATTCCATGAACCAACATTTGCCTCGTAGTCTTGGCATTGTAAATGTACATCTAAACATGTTTTAAATATTCTGAGTGTTTCGGCCTCCACCACCCTGACAAGCAGTGAGTTCCAAATTCCCACAACCGTTTGAGTAAAGAATTTTTTTTCACATCTCCTCTGAACCTTTCCCCTTAACATATATCTATGCCCTTGGTCATTTATTCCTCCACCAAGGAAAAGTTAATTTTCCCCTGTCTATCTTATCTAATCCCCTCATACATTTATATGTCACAGTCATAACCGTTTTCAATTCCCTCTGTTCTATGGAAAAGATTCCTAGCCTATCCAATCAGTCTTCTGCTGTCGTACTCCATTTCTCTGTCTTATGTGGGCTGAACACTCGTCTTCAGATTCACCCCTGCTCCCGTGTTTTGCACAAAGGGAAGTAGCCTTTCCAGATTTATCATCTCAAGTTCCTTAAGAATTTTGCATGTTTTAAATTAGCTCTTGTAGAAAAGCTCAGTTGTGGTGATGGCATCGATGGTGGCAAGAAGGCACAGCATGGACTCATGGTGGTTGACAAGCGAGCTCAATGCTGATTCGTATTGGTCAGCGAGAGGGTTCAGCCTGGACACGAACAGGCCCAATGTGAACTAGTGGTGGTGGCGGTCAGAGTAAATTTGTGTTCCTAGTGGCTCCTTCATCAATAAGGCAGTTCGAGTGCAGAGAGGGCGAGTTTGGGATCCCAGCAGATCTGTATCCAGCACAGATTCATGAAGACAGTGGCAGACATGAGTTTGGGCCCAGTACAAGACACTGTGACAGCGGCAGTGGCTGCATCCTTGAGTTATCATTGAAGCGAAGTTGTGGTGGTGGCGGAGTCAACTTTGGGCTGGGACGGTACCCGGCAGCATTAATGCCACCTGGAGGTCAAGCAAGCACATACAGTGTCAAGTGCATTGGTGGAGGCAAGATGTTGCTGAAGAGTTGCTGAAGAGACTTTCATCCAGCAGAAGCATCATTGCAAAGTGACTCTTGCCCAGCCACCATGTCTCTGGCCTATGGCAGAGTACTTAATAATAACGATGTAAAGTGAACACATTTTCTTTGTTTATTCATTCTTCTGTCTTCATTTTCTTTGTTGCTTTCAGTGTTTTAAGTTGGTGCTGGCGAACAACGACACTATACAAAACTTTCATTGTATTTTGCAAAAACATACAGATGATAATAAATCAATCAAATAAATAATTCTTCAAAGCTATATGAGTACATGCTTAACATATTGCATTTGCCTTGAAATAAAATCAAACTTTTATTTGACTTCCTATTATCTCCTGAAACTGTAATTGAAAAAAAATCTTATGAACAAGAACTCATAACTCTCATGTTCCGCTTGGGGACTCTGCGGCCTCTCGGACTAAATATCAAGTTCAATACCATTAGAACTTGATTCCATCTTACCATGTTTTGTACTCACCCCACGCTGTGTCCTGTTATAATATGGGTTGTTTTTAGCGCAGTCAAACAAACTCACCTACTTTTAGGCCATTTGTCATATTGCATGGATCGTAATCAGAACAGATCACCCACTTTCTCACTCCTAGCTGTTTTTATCTCTTATTTCGCTTTTCTTTCCTGGCCTGCTCAATAATTCTCTCCATCTGGGGTCTGTCTCCACCTAACCACTTATCTCTTCCCTACTTCGGCTTTGGCATAAATATTAGATTTTCTTAATTACTAACAGCTGTGATGAACAGTCATCGAACACAAAATGTTACTCTGTTTTCTTCCCACAGATGCTGCTAGACTTGCTGAGTTTCTTCAGAATTTTCTATTTATTTTTCAGATCTCCAGTACCCGCTTTGTTTCATTGGGTAATAATGTACTTCATTCCGTATGGAGAGTATGCCCATGCAAATCATAGATGACGTTAACAATCACACATCACCAAGTCATAGTCCAACAGGTTTATTTGGAGGCACTAGCTTTCATTGCTTCTTTATCAGGAGGTTGCGAAGCAGGACTAGAGGACGGAATTCATAGCTAAAGGGTACTGTGTCAGGCAGCGGAAACGATAAACCGAGATTAAGTCTTTTATCTTTTAGAATGGGTGATTTAAAGGAAATTTTCGGACTTGCATTTTAAAGGACCAAATTGAACAAACCCATTCTAAAACCCATTCTGGCACTGTCATCTTTTGCTATAAATTGTGTGTCTTACGGTCCTGCTTCACAACCACCTGAAGAAGGAGCAGTGCTTCGAAAGCTAGTGTCTCCAACTAAACCTATTGGACTATAACCTAGTGTTGTGTTATTAATTTTGTCCACTCCTGTACAACTCCAACTCTTCCAAGTCAAATCATACTTGAGCAGACTGAGAAGAAAACTATGCCTTCCCCAAAACGAAAGGAAAACCAATGCTAATGGATAGACAGGCCAACATAATAAAAGTGCAGCTTATACATACAATTCATATCCAGACAAACAGAAAACATCGGTGCTATGCATTTGGCCTTAGGCTACAAAGCAGGTTTCACAAATAACAAGAAAGCTGATAGAAAATAGAATTAATTTGCTTTTTTATTCATAAGAAAAAACACAAATGCATTAAAAATGTTGGCAAATTGCTTCATCAGCAAGAAATATTAAAATTACTCAAACATCTACAGGAATAAGCTCCTCAACACCTTAAAAAATGGAAGTAAAGGAATAATTATTTCTCAAAGTTGTTATCTTTATTAAAATTACTGCCTCTGCTTTTTTTTTGAGAGCAGCAAGATATGAAAATCTCTTACAATTTACATGGCAACAAATAAGGCATGCAACTGTAAAATAACAGAACAAAAGTAGAAATTAGTGGAAAAGCTCGGCGGGGCTAGCAGCATCTGTGCGAAGAAAGTAGAGCTTAAAGTTTAGAGTCTGGTGATTTTTTTCATCAGAACTATTAGCAAGTTAGAAAAACTAGTATCTATGCTGAAGCCAATGTGAGGGATAGGGTGGTGGTGTTGAGAAAGAACTGTTTGGACAGATGGTGTAGACGGAACCCAGAGACAAAGCCATAGAGGTGGGTAGGCAAGGTGATAATGAGTAGCAGGCCAGACAGTAGAAAAGCTGTGTAAGAGATCATAAGAGCTAACAGTAACAAAGTAGATTAGTAGTGCACCATATACACTGTGACAATGGGCCTGTGAGTACGTGCAAATGGGTGACTCTGCAAAATGCAACCCATGTCATAACATGACCAGACCTTGGATGAAAAAAAATGGAAAAATCAAATCAGGCTCTAAAGTTCTTCAAGTTGATGTTGAGTCCTAGCTGCAGTAAGGAATCCTGCAAGCAGAAAATATTTGTTCTTTAAACTTGCACTCGAGTGCACTGAAACGTGGCAGTATATTGGTTTAGTTACATGCTGCGTTGAAGTGACAGGTAACTGAAAGTGCAGGGTTCTATTTGTCGGTGTTTTGCAGATCAGATATCCAGGCTGTATTTTGACCTTTCGTTGGTGTGAAGACGGCATGGTAAACAGCGAAGTCAATAGATTACTAACACAGTGGTTAGAATAAAGTGCAGGCGAAACACTGCTTCATCTGGCACATTTGTCTCAGGCCTTGGATGCTGAGGAAGGAGGAGGTAAATGGGGAAGTATTGCATCTTCTGCAATCGAATGCGAATGTGCCATGTGGGTGTGAGGAGACGGTGGCAGTGCAGGAACAGTATGCCAGAGAGTTCCAGAAGGAATGGATCCTGTAGAATGCTGACAGAGGAGACTTGTCGTGGTATTCACTTGGAGGTGATGGAAATGGCAGTTTACAATCCTTTCGTTAAAGAGGCCGGTGTGGTGGCAAGTCAGGGCGAGAGAGATCCAATCCTTGTTGCGGATGGGAAGGGAAGGGGTGGGGGTTAAGTGTGGAATATGGATCAAACATGGCTCAAGACCCTGTTGACCACCGTGGTGCACATTTCTGATCAACCACATACCCCTACTCCTGTGGAATGTGGCATCATCAGAACACAAGCGACAGAGAATGGAACTGCCACTTCAATACACCAAAGTGTTCCCATGATAACATTTCTATTACAGTGTTGCTGCAGTGTACAAGTGAGTGTCAACACAGGCTCAGAAAGCAGCATCACATTTTCTGCTTGAGGACCATTTAGCCTCAAGAACTCAATATTGAGTCCAATATCTTTAGAGCCTGATTTCGTCCTTCCATGTTTAGTACTCACACCTCACTGCGTCCTGTTATGAGATAGGTTGATATTATTGCAGCCACACATTCTCAATTACTTATAAGCCAGTTATAAAACAGGTGCGTTCAGCACACTTCACCCATTTTCTCACTCTGAGCTGTTCTTATATGCTATTCAACTTTTCTTCTGTACTGGCCTACTATCCGTTATTCTTGGTTTATCGATCATTTTCTAATCTCTCCCTCTGTTTTGGCTCCATTTCCATCTATACGCTCACCTCTCAGCAACGTTGGTTTCAGCATAAATATCAGTTTTTCCAAGCGACTAGTAGTTCTGATGAAGAGTCATCAGACTTGAAATGTTCACTCAGCTTTCTTCCAACAGAGGCAACGAGACTTGCTGAGGTTCTTCAGCACTTTCCATCTGTGTTTCAGACCTACAGCATCCACAGTTCTTTGTTTTATCATAGAACAATATGTATGTTCTAAGCGGAGAATATGCAGCACAAAGTGGCAAACAAGCAGAATGACAAGAAAATTACCTCACCCGAAGAGCTAAAGGAAAACTAAGAGGAGAGGATTGACAGGCGAACTTCATTGAATTAACAAAAATTACTGGAAACAATCAGCAGCATTGCATCATCCGTGAAGAGAAATCGGAGTTAATATTTTGAGTCGGTGCAGTTCTGGTGGGTCACTGGACACAATCATTAACGACGATTTCACTCCACAGATGCTGCTAGACCTGTTGAGGTCTTACTGCAATTTCTGTTTTGGTTTCTGGTTTCCAGTATCTGCAGTTCTTCCTTCATTTTTGTTTCGTCAATATCAATACAGCTGTTGCATGGGATTCATATCCAGACAAACGTAAGGTATCAGCGCCAATGCATGCAAACTTCGGCTACAAAGTTGTCTTCATAAACAAGAAGAATCTTGATATATACTGAATCTGCTTTTTTTTATTAGAATAAAACCACAAATATATCGAAAATGATGGCCAATTGTTTAATCAGCAAGAAATATTTATATTGGAACGACAATCTCCAGACTGAACATTTTGTGGGCACAAGCTTATCTTTGTGTTATTCTCCGCTTTGAACAAGATAACATTTGGGAGCACAAATGCAGACAAGCAAACTAAAGCTTGACGCCCAAATAGCAAGCACTTCGATGGCCCCCGGTCAGGAGAACTGGCATGAGCCGGAATAAAAGTGATCCAAACAGCACAGACGATCTTCCTTGAAGAAGCTCTCTTACTCCATTCCTGAAGAAGGTCTCATGCCCGAAACGTCAATTCTCCTGCTCCTTGGATGCTGCCTAACCTGCTGCGCTTTTCCAGCAACACATTTTCAGCACAGAAGATCAGCACACCGAAAGTGATATACTTTGCGTCTTTGAAATTATCTGGAATTTTCCGGCAAGGAAAGCAGCCGGACGCATACAATGGGACAGAAGATCAATATAGCTAGCCACAAAATAATTGTCTCTATAATACGTAATGTTTTTCAGTGGATAGGGAATTGATACAATATGCCACATGGTGCAAATTAAATCTTGAGGAAATGTAAGGACGAACACGTCTAACTATGGACCCAAACCAGTTCATTAAGTTTTTGTTGTGAAGAGTTGCCTTAAAAGCGACCACAACAAGAACGGTTTTCTTCAACTACAGGAAATACAGAAAACAAACACAATTCCAAATGCAGTCCACCGCAACATGCAGGACCATCCGGTCGGTTTTCAAATGAAGATAAGTGAACACAAGAAGCAAAATATTAGCACAAAGAGGAGGAACTCAGCTCCGAATTGTTCGCTCGAATGATCGGAGTTTCCGGATACCGGAAGAATAGACAAGCTGCACCCAGTAAAGACACACTCCAAATACAGGAAGTACCATTAAGACGTAGCCTAGAACTTGTCTGAAGGAAAATAAAATAATATTTTCGGTGATTGAACCAGAATTCCAAAGGACAGGTCACTCAATTGGTGGAATCTGAATTAATGAAAAACTTTTTTTTTTAAATACGAAAATGACTTTGGTCCCGAGATAATATAGTATTGGGCAACGTGTTTGTACATACATGTGGTGTGCTAATGTCACCAGCAGCGCACTCTGCGCAGTCAGAATAACATGGTGGCTGACCTTCCTTGCTGATACTTTCATGCCCTGGCAGGACAAGGTTCTGAACAAAGAGCACGTGGAATTTACAACAAAGGAAATGACACCTATGTTATCCATATAACTGAGTCATAGCGTAACACGCATGAAAATACTGGAATTTGGTCTTTGGTAAAAGTATAGTATAAGGTCGGTAAAATGAATGCTCCACTGTAACCTGTAAGATTTTCTCTTCAAATATTGAAGCAACAGTCCTTTGAAAGTTGATCGTTCTATGCGTGGCTAGTACCCTCTGCGGTAGTGCATTCCAGATCATGACAATTCTCTGGGTATTTTATTTTGCGTCTGAGGCCTTAGTCCTATGATTGACCGATTTTTTGACACTGGAAGAGGATATTCATCATTTTGGATTTGCCACATCCAGTCGTGCATCATGATGGTCAAGTATGCTCGTCAAAGGAGGTCAAGGATCCACGAACCTACCCCATTCCCAGTAATGGTGGAATTCGGCATGTATGTGCGCAAGAGTTTTCAATCATTTTCAACCCAGGAAATCTAACTAGTAAACCAACCCTTTCTGGTCCTTATATCCCAACCATCACAGATAAAAAAAACGTTCAGCAAGTCATAATCCATCCAAAATGATATCCAGAAACAACTATGTGCAGTAGACAAAAGTCCGGTCAAACTCTTCGGAGCAGGTGTGATGTGTGGAAAAATGTTGGAGTATGTCCTGCCCGTTAAACCTGACAATTCCAGTTGCAATTCAACCAAATATCATCCTCAGCCCCCCAGACTCAACAGTTAGCAAAATGGTAACATCAACAGTGCCGTGAAACACTACTTGCTCATCAATAAACCGCAATTTCACTGAAACCCGAACAGTGTTCAGTTCGATTTGTCATTGCTCAGATAATGAAGAAGGCAAGCCCACATGCATGAACACCTGGATATATTCAAGGCTTATAAGGATTACTGGCGTGTAATATACACGTCACACAAGTTCCAGACAATCAAAAGAAAGAAAAAGAATGGAATGGCATTTCAAGTCACGCACAGCTTTGGCTTGACTTTTTATTGTATCACTTCTTTCAGATTGTATCACATTGTCCTTCGACTTCCGGCCAATGGTACTGGAAATAGATCGCCACGAGATGATTGAGGTGTTTGCCGAAGAAAGTTCACCAAGGTTTCCTCAGCAGTATTTAGGAATAAATCCTTCACTCGCTAACGAATCACACGGAGCATCTCAAGATGAAACAACGTTACAGAGACAACTGTTATTTTAGTTAACAGATACTTTGTCAAAAAAAGTTATGTGCGAATAAATATGTATTTTTCATCATTGCTTTTACGCGACTAACATTGGGCAAAACTTCAGCAGTGATGCTCTGCCTGTTAAAATCTCTGCTAGCGCAGAGATAAGTTAGCACTTGCAAGATTATTGCATTATGGCCCAATTATTCCTTTCCAGTATACACATGAACATCGACGCTGTGGTCAACGAAGAAAGAACATCCAATTTGAAGATTGCTTCAGGGGTCCTAGTTGAGGAATTGGTCACTTTGAGCACAGGTTGCATTCGGCAAAATGCACCGCTATTTTGTAGAATGTCATTTTGCAAGATAGGCGGAAGAAATCTCAAGAATGTCAGGTTGAGACCTCTTAGTGAAACTCTCACAGTCAATGGAGGTCCGATAGGTTAGGTTATTCGGTATTCTGTTCCCTTTTGTTTGTGTTTCATTTGGTGATCATGTAGATAAATTCTGTTTTGTTTAAAACTAAGCTGTTTGACCAGCTGTTCCTTTCCTGAATATCCACTGTGCACCTGCTTAAAACAACTCAGGTCTGGGCTAATTTTGAAATGTTTTGAGGGGGCCTGGCCTGATCCATAACAGAGAGCATGTATTTTCTCTCTATCTCGTCAATCATGGCCATTCATAATCTTAAAATCCTCCATCCGCTCACCGTTTTGAAAGGCGCCTGGTAGTGTGGCCGAGCGATCTTAAGCGCTGGATTCAAGATCCAGTCTTTAAGGAGGCGTGGGTTCGTATCCTACTGCTGCCATTTTTGCAGATCGATTGTAATAGTGCCGCCTGTTAAAATTCCTGTATGCGTTTTAGTTTTAAAAAAAAGGTGGGTTTGAGTGCAGACAATCCACGGGGTCGTGTGTGGGCTCTTGTGATCGCGTTTGGGGTGGCTCAAGTGGTTAGCAGTGCTGCCTCAAAGCGCCAGGGACCCGGGGTCAATTCCCACCTCGGGCGACTGTCTGTGTGGAGTTTGCACATTCTCCCCTTGTCTGCGTGGGTTTGCTCCGGTTTCCTCCCACAATCCAAAGATGTGCAGGCCAGGTGATTTGGCCATAATGTTAGGTGCCTTAATCAGGGGTAAATGTAGGGGTCTGGGTGGGTTACTCTCCGGAGGGTCGGTGTGGACTTGTTGGGCCGAAGTGTCTGTTTCCACACTGTAGAGAATATAATCTAAAAGCAAAGTTGATGATTGGCTACTACAAACAAATACAGAAAGTGCTAGGGAAACTCAGATTGTCCAGTAAAATCCGTACAGAAAAAACGGAACCAAACTCTAGACTCTTCATATTTCTGAGTGAATATAAATAATGCATACAAAAATATCACAACTCCAGGAAGAATTACAAGCAGAAAGATTTCAAAACCTAATGGGTAGAATTCATATCGGTTGCTTCGCAAAATAAGAGAAAAAGAATGAAAATTGCATTCCCAGTTGCTGAAACGCACAGAATGTTCAAAGTGAGAAGGAGCAGCAAAGTGTTATCGTTAAGGGGTTAAGGGAAGAAGATAACAAGTGCTGTCGACAACTACTTAGTTTTAAAATCAGGCCTTTATGAAAGGAGGATAAATAACGACCTTACCAGTGACGTCAACAATTTAATAATTCATAAAATTACATGCACTTCTCAATTTTGTCGTGTCTATATGCCAATTCTTTTTACCATGATGTCTCAATGCCACTCGTAAGGGATTCATCTGCTTTCCAATGGAGCAATGGATCTCTGATATTCAAGACAAGTTCTTCTCCATCTGGCGCTGCATAGTACTCATTGTTTACAATTTGGAGAGAACCTCCCGTATTCCTTTGTAAATTTACTAAAGCATATGATGGGCCAGGATCACAATTTCCATCAAAATGCACAATTTCCCCAATCTGAGCAGTTAAATTTACCGAGTGAAGATTTTACAGCAGCTACAGGAGAATAATGCAGGGCATATAACCCTTTAGCCGTCAGTTAGATACATGCAATAAAATTCATTTTAACAAATGAGTGCTGGTTCATTAGAAACGTTTGGAAGTATCATTTGGAAAATAACAATTAAAGTTTGGAGATCCATCTTCCATTTTTGTAAGTTTCTGTTTTTCCATCTCAGATTAAGATGCTAATGTTAGCTGGAATGGCTCTGATTGAAAAAATGTGGAGTCTAGTCCCATTGTAGAGATTTGACTGACGTGCAGAGGAGCTCCCAGCGAGTGCTAAATTGGCGCAGGACATTTTCAAATTAAACATTCCACTGAGAACAAAGACTCTGCAAAAACCCAGAAAGCAAATTTTGTTAATATCTTCATCAAAAACTAAAACCAATTCTCCGAGCATTCATTGTTATTTATGGCACGTCCTTGGGTACAATTTAGCTTTTCTATTTCCTACATCACAAATGTGACAACGCCTTGTAATCACTTCACAGTCCATACCATGCTGCTGAAGGGTTTCAGGCCTTGGATGTCCTTACAATCATGTCCCTTGGGGTTCGATACACACCTTTCTGTTGTGAGTGAATTTATGATGTTCTGTACATTCAATTTTTGCATTGATCCATACATTTCCTATTGTCATACTTTTCTTCTCATTCTCCGATGGAAATATTAGATTCTTCCTAATAAGATTGATTGTTAAAAGTGAACAGTGAAAAAGGCCAAAAGTAGAAGTAGAACAGCACATACTTCAAAGTTTGATAGAGTCAACGGAATCTATTGAAACAAATTGAAATATGTTCCTTCCTACCAGGGCTCAAAGCTTGAAATGTAGGCACAAATATTATTTATAAAGATCCACTGCTTTCTTCAGAGGACGGTATATCATTAAGAGTGACAGCACAGACCGTTTTATACACATGGTAAGAACATCTCTTTTTTTAATCGCTGGAAGCTATGCATTTTCTAAATCATTTAAATATATGTTCCCTGTTCTTGAAATAGAATCATAGGATAATAGAGATGTATAGCACAGTCTGTTCAGCCTCTCCTTGTAGCTCAAATCGTCCAACCCTGGCAACATTCTTGTAAATCTTTTCTGAACCCTGCAGCTTCTAGTTTCCATGCTGTTTATCTCTATGACTCTATAACTGTATATGACACACGTAGCGCGGTCCAACCAATGCCCAATGCAAGTTTATGAGAATCTCCCTACATTTCAGTTTTACCACTTCAGAAATAAAATTTGTTATTTTGGCTTGTTTTGATGATAAGTTGCTAACTTGTGATATTGTATTTAGTGATTGGTCTAATTGTAATGAAAGATTTACTTTACCTATACATGTAGGTTCAAAGTGATACACGATCTCTCCATACTTTGTAGCAAAATGTATTATTTCATATGGAACTGTGTTGAACTTCATTGTCACTAATTTCCGATTTTGTAAATGTGTTAATCTCTCCTCCAATCTGGTCTGGTCTGCTCAGCTTTCATAACTCTCAAGTTTCTGTCCTCAGTGTTTTTAGAAAGTGCAGTTTCGGTGTTAAAGTCCAGATTATTCATGCAAACAACTTTGATAGCTGAATTAATATGAATGAAAAATTACTTTCCTCCTTCTCCCTCTGTGAATAACAAGTCTTTGTTCTCACTTATTGCTTTCTGTAGTGAAGATAATCGGCAAACCTTTCTGTCAATTTCCCGTGACTCCACATTGTCTCATTTTATTGCTTAGCAAAAGTCGAAAGACTTTTGAAAGTTCATTAAAAAATGCACTCATTCTCTTTCTATACCTCCTTCTCAAAAAATCAAAATAATTGGACAGGCAAACTTTACCTTTCTTAAATCAATACGAGCATTTTATTGCTTTTTGTTTCATTTCTAAATGTTTTAAATCTGCATTTTTGTCAGGTTTCTGTTACATTTCCTGTCGCTGATGTTCGATTGGCTGGTTTGTCATTTTCATTTCCTCATTGCATTACTTACATGAACCACTCACCTGTCCTCTAATAACGTATTTGTGTTTTGTTTAAAACTAAACATCTGGCTTATAGCTCCCAAGATTCATTTAAAATAAGTGGCTGCAATCAAACTGGATTTTGTTCAGTGTATCATGCAGAGACTTATTATTTTCAGTTGCACATCGTTTCCTACCATTCCCATGCTGTTCTACATCGTCTATTCTGAATGTTGTTGCCCAGTTTACTTTCCCAATCTGTATTCGCAACCTCGAAAAATTAATGCCCCTCCCTTTTTTTAACCGACTTCCACCATACTTATGTTATTCTCTATTCTCATTCGCCATTCAAATAAAGTGTATGATCACTGTGACAAAAGGGCTGTTACTTCTCTTCTTTGCTTCATTCCTCACATCCAGGCCCAAATCTTCACTTGTTGGACTATTCTTTCTATCATCACAATCGTTAAGTTCACATCTAATTAACAAGTAAAAAACCGAAAGAGAATCGGGTTTAAAATGTAATATATTGAGAAGGGGGGCATAACTATCCACGGAAAATAGTTTATAACTTGGTGGCATCTTTGTATTTGTGTGCAGTCCCAATGTAATTAAGTGATTTAGCCATCTGGTCATCAACAACGAAAAGAGCATCGATGATTATGAGAACACAATGTTTCGGACTATCACAAAGTCCATGCAAGAAATTGACGTCAGAGTAATTGCACAAGAGGTTTTGGGTAATTTAATACACCTTGATGAGTATTATTCAGATTTTGTTCGCAGATACGCACAAAACATTGCTCAACTGGTTCTAATAAAATTACAGCAGGTGCACAAAGCGTATGTTGAATTAATACCCACTTCATGTATATTCGATATAACTTTAATGCATTACATATAATGTTAGCAATTCTTTTAGAATTCTCTGCCGAGTACGTCACGATCTTTAAACTACGCAGACAATAAAGAAAAGTTCGTGGATAATTCCATGTCGCTCCAAGTCACCATTCTTCTCTTAAACACAATACAGGATTCGTCAGAGAACCTCAGCAGGTCTAGCAGTTATTTGATGAGAGAGCAACTGTGTCAACATTTCGGCTCTGATATCAATTTTCTTGAGAACTGATTTGGTCCATACGTTGCATGCAATATCAAATTGAAATTCAACATTGTAGGATTATTTATAGAGCTGAGAATGATCATTATTCATAATCATGTTAGGAACAAAGGCAAAACTCTTTAAATGCTACAGTTGATTACTAGCCACTGAATTCGGAAAATTGATCGAGATGTGTGGTGAAATCAGGATTTCTTTATCTGTAATGCACTGGCCTACCTTTCACAATGGCAAATGATGAAACATCATGATTCACATCGAAATGTGCTGAAAGTTTGCCGTCCAGAATAATATCACTATCTTCAGACAACTCATTAAGTCATATTTTGTTCACTGCTTGCAGACCATTCCATCTGATTCCTATGTAGGCACAAGTGCTAGCAACGGGATTATCAGAAACAAAGCCATCATTTTCTTTCAAGGAACCTTCATTTGACTAAGTGGGATAAGAATAAACGTGAAGCCAAATAACGTCCCACAGCGCCACACAGCGAATGAACCACTTAGGACTGATAAAACTAATTCCTTCCCTGAGAGATTGCTCAATCAACTTGTCTGCGGGACATCTTCAATGATATGGTCAATCATGGATAATGGATCCTTATTTCTGCAGATAAAGTTCACGTGAGATTAAAAGACGTGAACTAAATAAGTCCAAGTGAATCAAAATTTTCCAATAAGACAACAGGAATGTAAGAAAAATTAATCCTGCTCGTGATTGTCACTAAAACCACAACAAAACAGGCTATTCAGCCCATCGAGACAATCCGCCATTCAAGTAGATTATGGCTCTGATAATCCTCGACTCCAATTTCTTGCCTCAATTGACCCCCTTGTTAATTAAAAATCTATCTGTATCAGATACTCAGACGTACTTAAAGATGAAGCCCTACCACGCCCATGTGGTAAATAATTCCACAGATTCACTATCCTCAAAGTGAAGATATTCATAGAGCCAGACAGATCTTCAGCACATGAAATGGCCCTTCAGCACATTGTATCCATGCCCGAAAACCACAAGGGCCTAATTATCCTCTAATCCCATTATCCACCACTTGGCTAATAGCTTTATATGTTGGGGCATTATAAGTGCATATCTAAATGCTTATTACTAGTTCTGAGGGTTTCTGCCTCTGACACTCTTGCAAACAAGAAGTTCCAGATTCCCACGACAATCTGAGTAAGGGCACTTGTCCTCACACCTCTTCTGAACCTTCTGCCTCTTACCTCAAAGCTGTGCCCTTGGTCATTTATTCCTCTATCAAGGGTACACTATCTTTGTGCTGCACAGTTAGATAAGTCTTAGTCACGTCCGTTCTCAATCTCTTCTGTCCGAAGGAAAACCTGAGTCTGTCCAACCAAGCTTTTGTACTCCTCATCTCTGTCTTAAGTGGGCGACCACTTATGCTGAGATTAAACCCTCTGCTCCTATATTCTCCAACGTGGGTTTATAACCTTTTGCATTTACCCTGTCAAGTTCCCTAAGAACTTTGTATGTTTCAAGAAGATCACCTCACATTCTTCGAAGCGCTATGACTGCAGGCGCAACATGTACCACTCCCTTTGAAATTAAGGCCAATTTTCTATTTTCCTTCCTATTACCTACTGAACATGTCTTCATTTTAGTAAATTATGAGCAAGAGTGCTGAAATCGCATTTTCCCTCGGGAGACCCTGCAGTTTCTAGGTCTCAACATCAGCTTCAATAACTTTAGAGCCTGATTCCATCCTTCCAAGCTTTTTTATGCCCACTCCCATACCGAATTCTATTATGTCATGAGTTACTTTTAACTCTCGCCTACTTCTAGGTCCACTATTGTTGTTTTCAGCACAGCCCTGCCATTTTCTCACTTCAATTTTCTGATCACTTCTTCAGCTTATCTTTTGTCCTGGTCTGCTATCCTTTGTCTTATTATTAACCGGCCCATTTCAATTCTTTGTCTGTCCAGGTCGATCTCCACGGACACTTCTCCCCCAATTTGGCTCCGGCATAAACGTCAGTTTTTTTCCGACCTTCTAGCATTCCTGATAAAGAACGTTAACTCTGCGTTTTCTCCACGGAGGCTGCCATACTTTCTAGGTTTCTCCAGCACTTGCGGTTTTGTTTCAGATCTCCAGCACATGCAGTTCTTTGGTTGATTGGACAGTAATAGACTCTGTTCTATGCGGAGTATGCGTAACTGAAAATCGTGATTGAACAAACTGAGATGAAAATTACCCCAGCCAATGAGTTGAATGAAAAGCATTGCGAACGAAACGAAGGGCCAAATTAATCAAAGTGCAGCTTGTGCATGGAAATCATATTCAGACCAACATAAGCGGCTAACCGTCGGTGCCAATAAGTTTAAACCTCGGTTACAAAACAGCCTTCACGAATAACAAGAAAGATGAAGCAAAATCGGAGTAAATTGTTATGGTTCTATTTATTAACAGAAAGCATAAATGTACAAAAGCAAATGCAAATTGTTTACTCAACAAGAAATGTTAATATTGGAACAACAATCACCAGACTGAACGTTTTATGGGCAGAAATCGAGAAAGCTTAGAACTAGAATGAAGATCCTTTGCTCATCATGTTTTTCTTTGTGTTATTCTCCGGTTTCAGTAAGATAATATAACATTTTGGAGCAAAAATGCAGACAAGCAACCCAAAGCTTGACGCCCAAATGGCAAACACTTCGACAGCCACCGTGTACTTTCCAGGAGAGCTGACATAAGCCGGAATAAAAGTGATCCAAACAGCACAGAAGATCAGCATACTGAAAGTTATATACTTCGCGTCATTGAAATTATCTGGAAGTTTCCGGGCAAGAAAAGCTAGCAGGAAGCATACAGTGCAGAGAAGACCAATATAGCTGGACACAACATAAAAGGCTTTTAAAGAACCCACGTCACATTCCAAAATAATGATATCTCTATAATACGTCATGTTTTTCACTGGAGAGGGAGGTGATACAATGAGCCAGATCGTGCAAATTAAGCCTTGAAGAAATGTAAGAATGAACACGCCTAACCGTTGCTGCATGGGTCCAAACCAGTTCATTAAGTTATTGTTGGGAAGAGTTGCTTTAAAAGCGATCACAACAAGAACCGTTTTGCCCAAAATGCAGGAAATACAGAGAACAAATACAATTCCAAACGCAGTTCGCCGCAACATGCAGGACCATCCGGTCGGTTTCCCAATGAAGGTAAGTGAGCACAGGAAGCAAAGCGTTAGGGCAAAGAGAAGGAGGAAGCTCAGCTCCGAATTGTTGGCTCGAATAAGAGGAGTTTCACGATACCGGAAGAATACAGTAGTTGCACACAATGAAAGACATACTCCCAATAAAGCAAACCCCCCTAAGACGCAACCCAGAACCTCTTGGAAGGAAAGAAACTCAATCTTTTTGGGAACACAATAATCTTTTTGTTGATTGGACCAATATTCCAAAGGGCACTTCACGCAGTCGGTGGAATCTGCAAGAATGAAAAAAAAATTAATACGCAAATAATTTTGTCCATGGCGCATAGTGTGGCCGCCATGTTTGTACATACCTGTGGTATTGCTAATCTCACCATCGGCGCACTCTGCGCAGTCAAAACAACATATTGGCTGACCTTTCCTGCTGACCTTTCTTGTGCCGGCTGGGCAAGGTTCTGAGCAAAGGGCACGTGGAATCTAAGACAAAGTAAAGATACATGTGTTATCCTCATATTCGATTCGGAGCATAACGCATATTGAGATGACTTGGAGGCGCCGATGTTGGACTGGGGTGGCCGAGGTTAAATATCACACAACCTAATGGAGGAGCGGCGCTCTGACAGTTAGTGCTTAAAAATAAACATGTTGGAGTATAACCTGGTGTTGTGTGATTTTTAACATATTGAGATGTTCGTATTTTGTCATTGGTAGAAGTGAATTGCAATGCCAGGAACCTGACTCTGCCACTGTTCGGTCAGTTTTTCACTTCAAATATTAAACCAATAGTGTTTTGAATATCGATTAATCGACACGTTACTGCCCATCAGATAATGCATTGCAGATCATGACAATTGTCTGGGTATTATATTTTGCGTCCAGCGCCTTAGTTCTATAAGTGACCAATCTTCTGCCACTGGAAACTGGGTGTCACTAATTTTCTCGTTGCCACATCCAGTCGTATATGGTAGTGGTCAGATATCAGTTCAAAAGAGATAGCTGGTCCCTGAACCTGTTCGACATCAATGGTAGTGGATTACATCACATTTGCGCTCAAGTGCTTTCAAACAGTTTCAGCCCAGGAGATCTATCTGAGATATGGAGAAACGGCTAAGCGCAGTGGATACAACAGAAACTCCAAACTGCCCAATGCAGGTACGAAATTTCTTGAAATTTACCTAAGTAAGCCCTGCCCGTCAAGCGTGACAATTTCACTGCTGACCTGGCCAAAAGCCATCCCTCACTCACACTCGATCGTCAGCAAAATCATAACTTCATTAGTGCTGTCAAACACGACTCGCTCAACAGTACAACATAACAAGGAATTTTAAGATAAGAATTGGACCGAGATTTCTTATCACGTGTAATATCATCAGATAATATTAGCATTATTAATATTAGCAAGTACAGGGATAAAGGACTGCAGTGAACAGTGTACACTGTTGCCATTCCAGGTACCATCTTAGATCCAAAAGTACCTAGGTACCTAGAAAAATAAACAATATAGCTAAAAGTTCAACAATAATGTCCTTAGTATAAAGTAGAAAAATAAATAAAGAAAATGCTGGCTCGCTTTCACCAAATGGGCTCGATCTCTCCCTGTTGGACTGGATCTCCTCTGCATTGGGCTCGGTCTTCCCGTGCTAGACACGGCCGCATCTGCCGTGGTACATCGGGCTACCTGCTCTCGCCGCCACAGATGCCCGGGAAATCTTTTCTTGCAAGGATGGAATAGCTGTCTTCGCTGGTCTCGCTATCTGATGTTTACCCACCCTGACTCGCTTTCAGTCGCGCTGGGCTCCCTCTCTCTCACCGCCCTACACCCTACATCTGCCCCCCGCGCTCTGTCACTGCCCCCCGCAAATACTCCATCTCCCACAAAAGGTAAGTAGGTGAAAGTAAAAGGGGAAAAAATCATTAATATGGTGTTATTTGTTGAAACTGAATAGCGTTTGGTTCAATTTGCTATTGCTCTAATAATGAACAAGTCTCACCCACATGGATGAAGACCTGGAAATCACCCAGGCTTGAAAGCATCCCGAATGATTACTATATGTGTTCAGGAAATGCCAGGCACTGATGTTTGCCAAAAAAAGAAACTAGATACGCGCAATTGAACTCCAAGACACGCGCAGCTTTGATTTGACAGTTTGTTGCTGTTATTCTATTCAAGTTGAAACGATGTCTTCCAGCTTCCTGCCAAAAGGAAAACGACCACTACCAGGTGATTGGTGGTGTTTATAAAATAAGGGTCAGCGATATCTTCTGAAAGGCAATTATGAAGAAATCCCTTTCTTTCCAATGAGTTACACAGACCATCTCAAAACAATGCCACAAACACAACTCCTGCTTTAATTAATAAATATTTTGTTGAACAAACATATAAAGTTGTGGCATTAAATATGAATCATTTTACGATTGTCTTTGAATGATTAACATTCGGCAAGATATCAATAGTCTTGCTCTGCCTATTAAAATCTTTATTAGTCCAGTCAGGTTAGTAAATTCAAGTGAAAATATGGAACATAGTTTTGACCAACAGTATTATAATGAATTGCGCATTTGACAGTACAAGTGTTCTTGATACGTTTGTTGGAAATCGACGAGAAAAATGAGAGAAAAATGACTACTAATGTATTTCTACCAACACACAGATCAACATGAAATCATCCAACAAGGAAAAATAACTTCGAAACCTGTAGGTGAGGTATTTGTGGCTGTGAACACAAATTGCATTCATTAAAATTTTGGAACAGCTTTCGCAAAAATTGAAATAGGAGGACGCTCGAGAACGTAAGGTTAACGTATAGGTGAAACCTTTTCTTCAGTCATTAGAGGTACAGTTTTTCTTCAAACCTATGATGGTAATTATGAGGGAAGACGATGACCTCGTGGTATTATCGCCGGGCTGTTAATCTGGAGACCCAGATAATGTTCTAGGGACCCTGGTTCGAGTCCTGTCACGGCAGGTGGTTGACTTTGGATTAAAGAAAAATCCGGAAGTAAGAGTCTCATAATAACCATGGAATCATTGTCGGTTGTCAAATGTTGAATCGCACAGAAATACTCGCAACGAGAAAGAGGAACAAAATCTTAGGTTTTAAGGGATTAGAGAAGAAGTGAATATGTGAACAGGTGCCCGAGAAAACTATACAGTTGTGTGTAAAACCAGGGCTATAAGAAAGGACAATAAATAACGGCCTCACCAGTGAAACCCACCATAATGGTTCACAAAAACATTTATGCTCCTTTTCAATTTTTTTCATGTCTAAATGTCACTTTTATTCGCCATTGTTACTCAGTACATTCGTAAGGGAAATACCTGCTTTCCAATGGAGCTCCACACGATATCTCTCACATTTAGAACAACTTCTTGTCCCTCCGGTGCTGAACCTTCATAATATCCAATTTTTATAATTTCAAGTCTATCTTCCAAATTCATTTGTAAATTTACTAAATCATACGTTGGGACTGGATCACCTTTTTCGTCAAAATACACGATTTCCCCAGTGTGAGCAGTGAAATTTATTGAGTGTAGATAGTGCAGCAGCTACAGGAGAACAATGCAAGGCATGTAAATGTTTAATTATCTTTTGGATGCATGTATTAAAAATAATTATTACAAATGAATGCCGATAATTTAGAAATGAATGATATCACAAGTTAGCATCCGGTGAAGAACAAATAAAGTTTAGAGATCATCTTCCATTTTTGCAAGTTTCTGATATTCGGTCTCAGATTAAAATGTCAATGTCAGCTGTAAATACTCTATTTGAGAATATATGGAGTCTGGTCCCACTACGGGGATTTGACAGACAGTGCAGAGTACCTCCCAGTGAGCGCTGAATTGTCCGGGTGACATATTTTAAATCAAGCAATAAGGCTCAGTCAGACTCTGAAAAGACAAAGATTATCAATACCTACCCCACAACAAAAACTAATACCGTTACTCACCGTTACTCCTCGGCAAGAGTTTATATTTTCTGTTTTCTACATCACAATGACTAAACCTCGTAAGCACTTTACTGTGTCTAAGATGCTGCTGAAGGCCTTGGAGGTACTTGCAATAATGTATTTAGGTTTGAAATCCACATTTCTATGCGACTGAATTCCCAATATTTCTTATGCTCAATTTGTATTTCGATACGTACTTTTGGAATGCTTTCCTCTCATTCTCTGAGGGAAATATATTTTTCCAAACAGGACTGTTTGTTAAACGGAACCACAAGTGGGAATAGAACAGTACAGACTCCAAAGCTAGGGATTTTTCTGGAACAAAACGAAATATTTTCCTACCTGCCAGGGTTCAAAGCTGGAAATGTGAGCACAAGCATTATTCATAAATGGGCCATTGCCTTCTTCACAAGACAACATATCGTCAAGTGCATGAGCGACAGCATAAACGGCTTTGTACACATGGTAGGAACTTCCGTCCATTATCGCTGGAAGGTAAGCATTTTCTAACCCATCTAAATGTTCATTCCCTGTACATGGCTGGACTTGAAATGGAGAACTTTCATTCTTTGTCGCATCGTCCTTCATTAAAGAGCACGAGAATAGAGTCTCCCAAAACGTTTTCACAAAAGTATTGTCAGGAAACCTAGAGGGATGGACTTTTATAAGGTAGTCTCTGAGACCGGATATTTCTGTCCTACTGGTTGTTAGACCAATGGTCCCAGCAAGAAACCTTCCACTTTCTTCGTGTGAGAATATATCTTCTCGAATCCACCCTTCACTTCCAATCCATTGTATCCCTGTTACATTTTGGCGCCAAATCTCCTTAATTAACACTCGCATATCTCCACCTTGCAAAAATCCAACAACCACCTTTGTGGTCGCCTCTTTCATTACCTGCACGATGTTCTTGATTTTCCTGGCGGGATCGGTTCTGTGAAACGATTCAGTATACGCGATGCAAACCCCAAGTTTTTGGGCCTCCTCGATAAATGTCCTCATACCAAAATTTCCATAATCTGTGTTGCTCTTAACAGTCCCAATCCAATTCCAACCAAAGGTTTTCACGAGCTCCGCAAGAATTTTGGACTGATATTTGTCGCTTGGTATCGTTCTGAAGAAAGTCGGGTATTCTTGTTTATCGCTCAGACAGGAACAAGTGGAGAAATAACTAATCTGCGGAGAAAATCGAAAATCTGTGAAAACATTTCTTCATCGTTTGTGGAATCATTTTTAAAATGTCTTGAGGGTGAATGAATTTTATTATTGCATATAAGTGCAATATTAAATCTAAACACCTCTGTATTTAAATAATCACATGATATAATCCATTCACGCAGTTTAAAAAACTGTCAAATGATATGCTGAAACAGCGCCGTGACAAAAAGAGAGCTATCTCCCTCTAGAGCTTTACCAGTAGAATGTTCTACTGGAATCTTGAACATCTTCTGAAACCACGTTTTCTTTATGACGGCATTGTCCCTACACGTTGTGCCAGCACCTTCGTGAACAACTGGGCGGTATGTGGGAGATGGTGGCACAGTGTTAACATCATTGATTAGATTACTTACAGCCCAACAAGTCCACACCGACCCTCCAAAGAGCAACCCACCCAGGCCCATTCCCTACACCTAACACTACGGGCAATTTAGCATGGTTAATTAACTTAACCGGAAACCAGAACACCCGAAGGGAACCCACGCAGGTACGGGGAGAATGCGCAAACTCCACACAGACAGTTGCCTAAGGCGGGAATTGAACCCTGGTCTCTAGCGCTGTGAGGCAGCAGTGCTAACCACTGTGCCACTGTGCCACCGTGCCGCTCGTCATTGGTTAAGTTTTCCAAGACAGAAGAAAGTGTGGGAACATGAGGACAAATTGCATTATGACACATAGAAGAATTTCAATACAACAAAAACTGGAAGAAACAGAAAAGCTACCATGATGAAAATTTGGGCGGCACAGTGGCTCAATGCTTCACGCTGCTGCCAAACAGCATCAGGCCCGAGTTTCAATTCCATCCTTGGGTAACAATTTGGATTTTGCACGTTTTCCCCGTGTTTCAATGGGTTTTCCACGTGTGTGTCCGTTTCCTTCCACAATACAAAGATGTGCAGGTTATGTGGAGGTGCCATGCAAAATTGTCCCATACTATTCAGGGTTATGCAGTGATCTGGGGATGGAGTGGAATGGTCTTCGGACAGTCGAGACAGTCCTAATGCGCCAAATGTTTCCTATCTATGGATTCTATCAATCTACATGCGTTTTAAAAATGCAGCCAAATATTTGATGCGTTACCATTGGAATTCCAAACGTTCCAACGACCCTTGCGGCTGCAATGGAGGACGTGGATATAGTACAGCCAATAATTGCTGCCACATTTGAGGAACCTTTACATTCAGGGTGCTCAATTAATTCTTGCTCTCCATTCACCAAAGCCAGCGCTGCTTTCGACGCTATCGCGGAGATCGAGCAGTCATCGTAGATCACATATCCCAAAGTGATATTCGGAAGTAGAGATTTGCTTCGATTTATTTCTTCAATAGCAAATATCATGGTCTGCATCAGCCGAAAGTTTGAGATATCAAAACTGCCGGGTGTATGTGAAAGGAAATGATATGCATATTTAGTTCACCATCTAATTCTGCGGATTTCATTCATCTAGACGTTCCAACACCATTGAGACACTCGCCTCAACTGAAAACCGCAATGGAGACGCAAATTCCCAGTAACCAACTCATGCTGGGACCTTCCGTTCTGCCAAGAAAGTCTCTTTGCGAACTCATGATCATGACCCAGACGAGCACATGGATGAGCAAGGTTGGGTCAATTATCCGCAACATACCCAACCATTCACCCCGACTTATGTCGGGTTTACAAGTGTTTTTAAATCCGTACGTTAGCGGTCCTGTCAATTTCACAACGGCATCCACAAAAGGTGCTAGCTCCCACGGAAATGCATCAGCAACAGTCCCTGCAGAGCCATATCTCTCGTTACCTCGGCATTCAGCATGCATTAAGCACGATGCACGACCGACAGCTGGCATCTGTTTACTCTCAGGGCTCCGCTAATACCCACTCCCACAGATTTACCAACATCTTGCATCCCTTTATCTATCAACCCCCAACATAGTCATGACCCGACACTCACTCCCATCGCACACCAACACAAGCACTACTCATTTCCACTCTGCTTTTGCCCTCTTCTCTGTTTGACGGGTCTGTGGATCTACAATTAAAACCTTGAATGAATTAACTCTTGCAAATACCTGCAAATATCTGGAGGCACACATAACATCTGGAAACACATAGAAAACGCCTGGAAATATTTGCAAACAGCTATCAGTACCCAAGAAGTCTTAACAACAGCACTTAAAACACTTAAAAACACATATAGTATAAACAATTATAAGCAATATCAGCAAAAAGACTGGAACACTGCGCGACCTTTATTCACATGCCTTCCTCCAATCATTTCATGGGACCGCAGCTCCACGACCTTCCTGCCCCATTATAGGCCCTTGGCAACTCCATCGAATATTACTGAGCGCACAGAGAGGAAATTACAAGACGATAGCAAAGTTAAATAAGTTCTCGGAGTAATTTTAAACACTCAGTAGCACCAGTCTCTGCCATACTCCTGACCAGAAGGTGTGTGCATTTATGGGCATTATTGTTGGCTTTCCTGACGGTCTTTCGCATCAAATTAAGCATTCTCTTTCTATCAACTCTTTCAGAGTCTTTTATGATGTTAGATACCCCTGTTAAGTCACCCTGACGCTTCCACCAGGAGAGAAAGCTAGCCGCTCAACCCTTTTCCGATATCTAAACCCACAAATTTCCTATGTCATCCTCATTAGTCATCTTTGTACCATCTCCACGTTCTCTGTTGTCTAAGAAGATGAACAGAACTGCATTTAGCAAACGTAGTGCGCTCTAACCAATGTTAAACGTACAATTGCCCGCTTATCGGCGTTGAAATGAAGCTCAGTGTTTAACACTGCTGCCTCACAGCGCTAAGGACCCCGGCTCGTTTCAACCCATCGGGCCACTGACTGCCTAGAGTTTGCATATTCTCCACGTGTTTGCGTAGGTTTCCTCCTAGAGACTAAAGATGCGCAGTTTTGATGGATTGCCCATTCTAAATTTCTCCATAAAGTAAAAGAATGTTCCCGCTACGTGAATGAGATATGAGAAATGCCGGGATACGAGGATTGAGCAGGGAGACGGGTCGGTGTGGACTTGGTGGGGCAAATAGGCTACTCCCAAGCTGTTGGGGTTCTATGGTTCTAACTCCATTACGGACCATTGCTTAACAGACTGTAATAATTTCACCGCTTGCACAGGGAGTATTTCTAATTAATATTCACGTCGTATACACTCAGTGTATCTTCGATGCACTGCATATGCTATTCGGGATTCCATTTGCAATTCCTGTCGAGCACATTACTGGTTTTCCGCTGCAGGGACAATAAAGACGTTCGTCAGCAATTCAATTTCGTTACCATAACCATTCTTCCGTTAAATGCAACTCTAGAAAATACCGAAAAAGCTCAGCGGGTTTGGTAGCATGTGTGGACAGAGTCACCGTTTCGATTCTTACTTGACTGTGCTCGAGTACTCATTTTGTCCCTCCGTCTTTTGCAAAATCAAATTGAAATTCTTCATTGTAGAGTAATTTTAAAAATTAAGAATGATCATCGTTCTGTGGAAATAATTATCCCATTCAAATATCTGAACATAAGCATGTTAAAGACAAACACAAAACAGTTTAAATATTACAATTAATGATTACTCGCAGAATTCAGAAAATTATTCCGTGCGAGCGGTCACGTGAAATCAGGATTTCTTTATCGCTTACTGCTCTATCTAAATGTGCAGGTTTGTGGTTCCGCAATGCTAAATTGCGTTGTAGTATTTAGGGACGTGCGGGTTATGTGGGCTAGCCATTGCAAATGCAGGCTTATGAGGATACAGTGGGATGTGGGGATTAGGTCTGAGTGGGCAGTAATTTAGAGAGGTCAAATTGCCTATTTCTGCACTGCAGAGATTCTACGATCGACCTACCTTTCGCAATGCATTTCTAGCGGACGAACGGCAAATGAAGACACATCATGAACCACATCTAAATGCGCTGAAAATATCCCGCCCAGGACAATATCACCATCCTCAGACAAATTCGGCAATTCATCTTTTGCTCGAGGCTTGCAAACCATTCCATTTGATTCCCGCGTAGGAACAACAGATAGCAGCAGGAATATCAGAAACAAAGCCATCGCTTTATTGTAAGAAACCTATCACGAGGTTCAACGGAAAGAGAAAGAAGGTGGAGTTATATACCGTCCCTTCGTAACCGAGACATCCCACAGCGCCGCAAAGCCAACGAATCACTTTGCACATTGCACAATCAACTTGCGTGCGGGAGATTTCCGTTGATGCAGTCAATCCTGATTATTCGATCGCTATTTCTGCAGATAGAATTCACGTTAACTAAAAATAAGTGAGCTTTTAAACCTCAAGTGAGTAAACATTTTCCAATCACACAATTGGAAGGGAAGAAGGCTTAGACCGGTAATGATCATCGCAGACATGTTGGACAAAAGTTGGACATTCAGCTCATTGAATCTAAACACGGCCCATCTGATCATCTTCAACTCCAATTTCCTTCCTTTTTTCTCACAAAACTCTTGATTCATTGACTTTTTTTAAATACTGTATATCTCATATACTCGAATGTACTTAACGACCAACCTCTACAATGTTCTTTTGTTCTAGTCTCTTACCTTCCTATTATGTGAATGGAAAATGTTGACTCATTTGTGCTTTTAATTTTGTTATTTAGGAATTTTGTAGATAAGTTATTTTTAAAAAAAAATCAGTAGGTAGTTACAGGTCAAATGGAAAGTTGGCCTTCATTTCAAAGGGAATGGAGCATGTTGAGCTTGCATTCATAAAGCTTAGAATATTTGAGGTGACCATATTGATACATTCTAAACTCTTAGCGAACCTGACTGGGTAAATCAGAAAGGTTATTTAGCCTTGATAGAAATAAAGAGTAGAGTGCATAATTTAAGGCTAAGTGGTCATCCACTGAAGACAAAAATGATCAGTATAGGAGCTGAAGTGAAATTGCACAGACTAGGTTTATTTTTTCTTAAAACACACGCAATTCAAAGGGAACATGATTGAGATATATGAAGATGAGGAGTATAAATAGAGTAGATAGAAAGATACGTTCTCTTCGATGGATGAATCAATAACCAAGGACAAGTATTTGAGATAAGGGGCAAAAGGTTCAGAGGAGATGTGCAGAAAACACTTTCCAATACAGAACCTTCTGTACTGGACGTTGAGTTCAATAATTTTAGATCACAGTTTCTTCTTTCTATGTTTTGTAGCCACTCCAGACCACCTCTTAGAGGTCTTGCGTCATCCAGTCAAACAGCACAGAAACAGACCATTCAGTACAACTCGTCTCTGCTGACCAGATATCCCAATTAGCCCTTGCTCTGTTCTTGCACATTTGGAACACATTCCTCGAAACCCTTCATTTTCATGCAAACATCCAGCTGCCTCTGAAATGTTGAAATTGTAACTGCTTCTCCCACTTCTTCTGACAGCTCATTCAATGTAACCACCACCGTCTGCATGAAAATAATTACCTCTCGAGTCATTTTTCAATCTTACCCCTCTCACCTTAAACCTATGGTAAAAGAGGGCAATTTTAGTGTGGTTTCATTGAGGGGAGGTCATGCCTGACAAAACAGCTAGAATTCTTGAAGGAAGCAATGAGCAGATTCGACGAGAAAGAGCTAATGGAAGTTATCTAACCTGGATTTCAAGAGCGCTTTTGAGAAGATGACATACAGCAGGCTGCTGAGTAAGATAAGGGCCCATGGTGTTAGAGGCAAGGTGCTCGCATGGATAGAAGGTTGGCTCTCTGGCAGAAAGTACATAGTGGGTCTAAAAGAGTCATTCTCAGCATGGCAGCCGGTGACAGGTGGTGCTCCACAAGGGGTAGTGCTGGCAACACAACATTTCACTCAATGCATTAATGGTCGAGATGAAGGAACTGACGGCATTCTGGCTAAGTTTGTAGAACAAAGATAAGTAAATAAACAGAGGCACAAGTAGTATTAAGGAAACGGCGAGGCTGGATAAGGATTTGGACAGTTTAGGAGACAGGGAAAAGGAGTGACAGATAAAGTACAACTTGAGAAAATGTGCACTTTGGTAAGAAGAATAGAAAAGTGAAATATGTTCGAAATGGAGAGAAAATTCAGAAGTCTGAAGTGCAAAGAGACTTGTGCGTTCTAGTCCAGGATTCTGTCAAGGTAAACTTGCAGTTTGAGTCAGTAGTTAGGAATAAAAATGCAATGTTGGCATTTATTTTGAGAGAACTTGGATATAAAAGCAGGGATGCACTTCTCAGGCTCTCTAAGGCTCTGGTCAGACTACATTTGGAGTATTGTGCGTGTTGGGGGCCCAGATCTCAGGAAGGATGTAATGGCCTCAGGGGAGGTTCATGAGAATGGTCCCAGGAATGAAAAACTTAACATATGAGGAACGTTTGAGAACTCTGTGTCTATACTCAATAGAGTTTAGAAGGATGAGAGGAGGATCTAATTGAAACTGGCAGAATACTGAATGGTCTGGACAGAGTAGATTAGGCAGCATCCGAGGAGCAGGAAAAACGACGTTTCGGGCAAAAGCCCTTCATCTGGTCATTCCTGACGAAGACTTTTGACCGAAACGTCGATTTTCCTGCTCCTCGGATGCTGCTTACCCTGCTGTGCTTTTCCAGCACCTCTCTAATCTAGACTCTGATCTCCAGCATCTGTTTTCACCTGTACAGAGTAGATGTTGAGAAAATGTTTCCATTGGTAGGAGAGACGACTGCCCAAGGGAACAGCCTTAGAGTAAAGGAAAGACCTTTCAGAACATAGGCAATGAGAAACTTTTTCAGCCAGAGAATAGTGAATCTTTGGAATTCACTGCCACAAATGGCTATGGTGGCCAGGTCATTCAGTATATTTAAGATAAAGATAGGTTAGTACTTGATTGTCAAGGGGATTAGTGTTTACTGGGACAAAATGTGAAAATGAGTTTGCAAAAAGTTTCGACCATTATTGAATGGCAGAGCAGGCTCGATGGGTTGACTGGCCTAATTTCTCGCTCCTATGCTTATGGTCTTATGGTCTTTTGGACGGGAGTTTTAGGCTCCCCCGCTCTAGAAAAAAGCCTTCTCTATTCACCACTTTCTGTTTTCGTTTCAGTTCTCCAGCATCAGCAGTTCTTTGTTTTGTTGTAGATTAGTGGACTCTATTCCATGTGAAGAATATGCATCTACAAATCGTAGATGAACAGACTGAGAAAAAGTTACTCCAGCCAAAGAATGAAAGGAAAACCCATACGAACGGATAGAAGGGCGTGTACATGGAATCCACATCCACGCCAGCATCAGATGTCTGCACCAATGTGTTGTAATGGACCAGGCCAGACACCCTCAAAACATTTCAAGAAAGTACCCTGGACCCTAACTTTGCTAGTTATTTTAAGCAGGTGTACATTGGATATTCCAGGAGTGATGCCATTGGCCCAACCAGTTAGTTTTAAACAAAACAGAACTTATTTGCAAGATTACTGAATGCAACAGGAACAAAAGAGAACACAATATGGAATAACTTCACCTATCTGAAGTTTATCCCAACTTAATGATGCTGTTCCACATTCCTGCAACATATCCCATAAATACCCCTTGGCACGAAAGGTAAACTCAAACACAGGGTCTTACAGGAGAGATGTCAGAAAGATTCATATTGGAACACCGTCATCAGCAGTCTTAAAACTGACTGACTGCTTGTTCTGAACAGCCAGATTGCTGAAACATAAACCAATCAGAGAAAGCCAAGCTGGGAGAAATGGCCACTCCCCTTTTATTGCACTTTGTTTTTTTTTATTTAAAATCTTCCTCACGTAGATCAACCCAGATATTTCGGAGCCTGTGTCTTTACTAGCTGCTGAAACAAAAACATGCACAACTTAACCTTGTTAAAGCAGCAGCATCATCGCAGTGTTTAAACCTAGTCTACAAATTAATCTTCAAAAGTAACAAAAAACATGAAACAAAATCGATTTTTTAACCGCTGACAACAAAAACACAAATGCAACGAAAGTAAATGTAAGTTATTTAATCTGTAAGAAATATTAGTCATCAATATGGCATGGACCAGACGCTTTCATCCAGCTTGTCACTGCCGAGCAGATAGCCTTAATAATTCTAATTACATTTTCTGGCATTTGGCTTACATCCCTCTAAATCCTTCCTATTTATATGCCCATCCAGGTGCCTTTTAAATCTTTGCCACCTCTTGTGGCAGCTCATTCTATACATGCACCACCTACTGTGTAAAAAGGTTGCTTCTTAGGTCCCATTTAAATCTTTCCCCATTCACCTTAAAGTTTACCCTCTAGTTTTCGATTCTTCCATCCTAGTAAAAATATCTCAGCTACTCATATCATCCATGCCCTTCATGATTTCATTCGCCCTCAGCCGCTCCAAGGAAAAGCACTTCAGCCTATTTAGCCTCTCCCAACAAATTCAGCCCTCAGGTCCCGGAAACACTGTTGTTATCTGTACCCCCTCAAGTTTAACAGTTTCCTTACTACAGTAAGCGGACCAGAATGGCACTCAATATTACAAGACTGGCCTCAGGAATATCTTGTACAGATGCAACATGACGTCCCAACTCCGATAAATGATGCATTGACAATGAAGGCATGCATGCCAAACGCCTTATTCACTTCTTTGTCTACCTGCAACTCCACTTTCAAGGAACAATGCACCTGCACCCCTAGGTCTCTTTGTTGGCAACAATCCTGAGGGCCCTACCATTAACTATGTAATACAGGTGTGGCTTGCCTTACCAAACTCAAAAACATTGTATTTTTCTGAATTGAACTCCATTTGCCACTGCTCGATCCATTGACTCTTCGGATCAAGATCCAGTTTAATATGATAATCATCTTCACTATCCACTACACCACCTATTTTGTGTCATGCCTAAACTTATTAACTAGGCCTCCAGTATTCACTACAAATCATTTGTATCAATGATGAAAAGCTGGATCCAGCACTGGTCCTTGTGACAAGCAGCTGGTCACATGCCTCCAGTCTGAAAAGGAGCCTTCTACCACCAATTCCTGTGTCCATAACACAGGCCTGTTATGGCATTGGTTGCTTTTGGCACAAATATCCATTCTCACCAATTTCTAGACTAATTATCATATTATATGGGCTTCATTCAGCATTGCTCACCCTTTTTCTCATGCTTAGCTATTCTTATCTCTTATTCAGTTGTTTTTCTTTCCTTGGCCTCCTGTCCATTATGTCCTTGTTTACTAATCGGTTTGATATCTACCTGTGTCTCTGCTCTGTCTCCATCTATTCACTTCCCTTTCCGCAACTAAGGCTTTGTCATAAATACTAAGCTGCTAAGACTTTGCCTACATAGAACATAGAACAATACAGCACAGAACAGGCCCTTCTGCCCACGATGTTGTGCTGAACATTTGTCCTAGCTTAAGTACCCATCCATGTACCTATCCAATTGCCGCTTAAAGGTCACCAAAGATTCTGACTCTACCACTCCCACAGGCAGCGCATTCCATGCCCCCACCACTCTCTGGGTAAAGAGCCCACCCCTGACATCTCCCCTATACCTTCCACCCTTCACCTTAAATTTATGTCCCTTTGTAACACTCTGTTGCACCCGGGGAAAAAGTTTCTGACTGTCTACTCTATCTATTCCTCTGATCATCTTATAAACCTCTATCAAGTCACCCTTCATCCTTCGCCGTTCCAATGAGAAAAGGCCTAGCACTCTCAACCTAAAAACTTTAGCCTAGTTACTAAGAAATCTCATGAAGTGTCATCAGATTCAAAATGTTAACTGTGGTTTCTTCCCACAGATGCTACCAGACCTGCTGAGTTTTCCAGTAGTTTCTGTTTTTTGTTTGAGGTCTCCGGCATCTGCAGTTTTTTTTTTCTTTTGTTGTGGAATAATGGACTCAGATATAAGTGGAGAATATGCATCTATAGGTCATAAATGAGTGGAGAGAGAAGAAAATTACCCTATCCAAACAGATAAAGGAAAACCAAAACGAATGGATAGAAACGCTAATTGAAAAAGTGCAGCGTATGCATGGAGTTCATATTCACATCAACATAAAGCATCTGCGCCAATGCATTTAAACTTAGGCGACAAAATACTCTTCACAAATAACAAGAAACATGAAGCAATTTTTTTTTAACTTACGACAACAAAAAACACAAAGGTATCTAACGTGAATGTAAATTGTTTAGTCAGAAAGAAATATTATTATTAGGGTCATAGAGACATTTAACTTCACAACACGGACACAGATTTTTTGGGCCAACCCGTTCATGCCGAACAGATATCCTTGATAAATCTAGGCAAATTTGCTGACATTTGGCCCATATCCCTCTTAAACTCATCCTATTCATATAAACATCCAGATGCCTTTGAAATGTTGCAATTGTACCAGCCTCCATCATGTCCGCCGACAGCTCATTCTATACATGCACCACTCTCTGCGTGATAAAGTTGCCTCTTAGGTTCGTTTTAAATCATTCCCCTCTCACCTTAAACCTGTGGCCCTCTACTTTTGGACTCCCACACCACGGGGAACAGACCTTAACTATTCACACTATCCATGCCCCTCATAACTTTATGATCCTCCAAAATGTCACCCCTTAGCATCTGACTCTCCAGGGAAATTAGACCCAGACAGTTCAGCTTTTCCATACCATTCAAACCCTCTAACTCTGGCAACATCCTTGTAGATCCTTTTGAACCCATTCAAGTTTCACATTTTTCTTGTAGCAGGGATATGAGAATTGAACACAATATTCAGAAAGTAGGGGAACCAATGTCCTGTTCAACTGCCACATGACCTCCTAACGCCTTTACGCATGGCACTGACCAATAAAAGCAAGTACACAAAACGCCTTCTTCACTGTCATATCAACCTGAGATTCCACTTCACTGTCATATCTACCTGGGAGTCCAGACCTGCACTCCAAGCCTCTTTGTTCAGCATCACTCACCAGGACCTTACCATTAAGTGTATAAGTCCTAGACCATGAGACTATAAGACATGCGAGCAGAAATTAGGTCATTCACCCCATCATGTCTGCTCTCCCCTTCAATCTCCCATTCTGAACCTCATTCTCCTGCTTTCTCTCCCTAACCCTTGACCCCCTTGATACTCAAGAACCTATCGATCTCATTCTTAAATATACTCAATGACCTGGTCTTCACAACCTTCTGTGGCAATGAGTTCCATAGATTCACCACTCTCTGGTTGAAGAAGTTTCTCCTTATCTCTGTTCTAAAAGGTCTCCTCTTTACCTTTAGACTGTGGCCTCAGGTCGTAGTCTCTCCTCCCAAGGGAAACATTATTCCAACATTTACGTTATCCAGGCTATCCAGTATTCTTTATGCTTCAATTAGATCACCCCTCACACTTCTAAACTCCATTGGGAGGATGCCCAGAGGCTTCAAACATTCCTCGTATGTTAAGTTTTTCATTCCTGGGACCATTTTTGTGAACCTCTTCTGAGCGTGCTCCAAGGTCAGTTCATCCTTCCTGAGATATGGGGATTAAAACTGAGCACAATACTCCAAATGTGGGCTGGCCAGATGTACATTCCTACTTTTATATTCAAGTCCTCTCAAAATAAATGCCAACATGGCATTTGCCTTCCTAACTACTGACTCAAGCTGCAAGTTTACCTTGAGAGAATCCTCGACTAGAACTCTCAAGTCGTTTTGCACTTCAGATTTTGGAATTTTCTCATTTAGAATATAGTCCAGCCCTCTATTCTTCCTACCATAGTGCATGATCTCTCACTTTTCCACATCTGCCAATTCTTTGCCCATTCTCCAACCCTCAACCTCCTCATCCAAGTCAATTATAAAAACTACAAAAAGCAGAGGCCCAAGAACAGAGCCCTGCAGGACACCACTCAACACTGACCTCCAGGCAGAATACTTGTCATCTACAACTACTCTCTGCCTTCTGTCAGCCAACCAATTCTGAATCCAGATAGCCAAACCTCCCTGTTTCCCATACCTCCTGACTTTATGAATGAGCTTGCCATGGGGAACCTTGTCAAATGCCTTGTTGAATCCCATATACACTACATCCACTGTTTGACCTTCATCGAGTATCCTGTCACTTCCTCAAAGAACTCAATAAGATTAGTTAGGCATGACCTGCCTCTCACAAAGCCATGCTGACTGCCTTTAATCACGCCATGCTTTTCCAAATAGTCATAAATCCTATCCCTCAGAATTCTTTTCAAACTTTTGCTGACTACAGACGTAAGACTGACTGATCTGTAATTGCCAGGCATTTCCCTATTACCTTTCTTGAAAAGAGAAACAACATTCACCTCCTTCCAATCTTGGCAGGACTCCCGTGGAGAGTGAGGTAGCAAAGATCATTGTTAATGGTTTAACAACCTCCTTTCTCACTTCCTGGAACAGCCTGGGATAAATCTGGTCTGGCCC